>NW_017537134.1:250258-311134 GCF_001853355.1 Bactrocera latifrons
ATGGCATGTCATTATAGGCCGAAAATACATATATTTATTTCTCTTCATATTCTCTGTTTGAGTATGTGGAGAACTGTTAAAAATGTTAACATTTCTCATCGGGAATTCTGTGGTTGTGAGGTGAATTCCCTGTCACAATCTTATAAATTGTTCGACATCGAACCTGCACCTTCTCTATGTTTTAAGTTCTCTGGTTTTAAGTTCTCTGGTACACTTTCGTGTATGGTCGAATTGCCAACTATTTGGTGGATGGTACAGAAACTTATTTACTATACACACTATACATTCATACATAGGTTTTAAATAGGCAAACATTTAATAATTTAATAGTTGTAGTTGATTAAAATTTAATGATTTTTAAACTTTAGAACCATAAGTATATTTTTTTTTCGGCTTACAAAGAAATATTATTCTTCATTTTTGTGAGTTACATTAGGTCTGAATTTTTTTGTTTTCTGAATAGCTTATTTTTTATCGGGAAAACTGTCTGACAACATTCGTGAGAAAAATTGTGTATGATAATTTAACTTGGACTCTCGGACTTAATTCGAGCCTGCACCGCTTTTTCGATCGACGTTACCAGAACAATACTATCTATTCAAAGCGGTTTTGAAGTAAGAAATAACAGGGAACGATTCGTCTGGAAAAGCGCTGAGCTTTTTCTAGTAGATGTATGAATAATAAGTCCAATCCAGTTTCAATTTGCTGGGTGAAGGGCATTGAATCCATAAAATCTTGTTTAAAGAAAAGCTTTGTCCCAAAATAGCACCAACAAGAGTGTCCCTGCGCGGGTCTGATTAAGTTGGCACTATTGTCCAGGTGTTTCTGCGTAAAATCTTCAGCTCATCCCCGCATTGTACTTGGATGAAGATTCCCTTTTCAATTTGAATCTGTAAAATAGTTTGGGGAGAGCAGAAATACACGACTTAAACTGAACCCAGTGCAGTCCTTAAATGAAAATAGGATTATAGTTATATAGCGAAGATATAAATTTGGTAGGATTAAGAGTGCAAATTTTGAGGAAAACCTATTATCGTTTACCATTTCCTTATTTTCGTTTAAACCAGCGGAACAAGCAATACAAATCTGGGTATACAAAACATTTTCCTATGCGTTTCTGGTTATTTACAACTTCCGTTTATGTTTGTGCGTTCTCTGCGCCCGTGGTTTCTCATCAAAACACACAACTAAAAGGGCAATGATTTGCCTTCGCCCAAAAGAAGCTAAATCAAGGCATAAGTATGTACAGTATGCGCCCAAATCGGGCTTTGCATGTGCGGCGATTTCAAACCATATGACTGCGGCAATCAGCAGTGACAACAACAAAGCGGAATGCGAATACAACACATGTCGGGGCAATGCCAATCACCGTCATTGGAAGCAATAGCAACAATTGCTTTGAGCGGTTCATTTTGGCTACACAAACCACTCCCGTTCGCTATTTGGGATGGCGGAGAGACGTTCATTTTCGCTAGTTGCCGTAGCCAATTCAACCTTCCAGCCAAGCTGCGATTGTCGAAATTGCTGAAAGTCAATTTGGCAAAGGGACCAGTCGTGTTCGTACCGTCGTCGAGTCGTGTTGTTAATCGTGCATTAGCGGACGCGTCGTTGCGAAGCGAAAATCCAAGAAAAAAATTCATGAAAACAGAAGAGCAAGAAGTAAATTGCGACTTAGCAGAAAATCTGGATTGAAATGCAGAAAATCTGAGGCGATTTGCATTGATATTTGGAAAATAATTATTAAATCAGTTAAAATTTACGGAAACCGTGAGAAAAATTGAAATTTGTGAAAGTATAGGCGGAAAATTACGGTGTGTGAATGAGTGCGACATATCCACAAGGCGTTTGACGGAGTGTGCAATTTGATTGCCTACATTTGGGTGCCAGCCAGACAAATCGCCAAGTTGTAGGACAAACAAGAAAACAACCAACCAAGCAGCAGACCAACAAATATGCACGAAATTAGTCAGCCAGCTCGCAGGTCGATCGCTTAGCTCGTCCAACGGCATATCGATTTTGCCACAAAGCTAAGCAAATTTGCATTTTCACACCCTAACTGCGGAACAACATATCATTTCTTGTAGTTTCATTTTTATAAGCACAATGTGGAAAAAATTAGGTTTTGAAAACGATAAAAATCGATTTGTAACGAAGACGGCAAGCAGAGCGTTAGGCCGGACGGCATTATAAAAGCTTGTACGGCCATCCGGCGGGCAGGCAGGCAAGCAGACGGCTTGGCAATTGATGGCACCGTTTTTGTGTACCATAATGGAAATTTTCATGCAGCGGCGAACGGGCGTGTGAGATCACCATCGCCAGCGCTGTTACCACTACAAATACATTCCGTTCCATTATAAATGTACGTGAATGCCAATACAGTGGCGCCTAGTCGTCATGTTATTTATATGTGTGCATGCTTTCTAAGCTTCTTTCAGTCTTTTGCACTGCAAGGTGCAAAGTTAAAAATGTGGATTTCGATTTTGTTTTGAATGGTTTTATGCTTATTACCATATTTTAACAAAATGTGATGTTTGTGAAACTCTTCGGGCTTTGCAGTTCAATAAGCAGCTGTTATGTCGTAAATTTCTTGCCTACTTCTAGGCTAAAAAGCGTATATACGCGTATGTGGCATAACTTGAAAATATATTAATTTTTAGTGTCTCTTCTTCACTCGGTAGTAAAAATATAAAAATCCCTCAATACTTTATCTCTTTGCCTATCATTTTCCATCCTTTTTAACAATCTGGAAGACTTACTGTTTTGGGCAGTTCAATATATAGACAATATTTGTAAATATCGAAAATATTCACACATACAAATGCACATATTTAGAGGCAAAATATGTAGCAACAAAAATTAATAGGTTTTTATGGTTCAATAAAATGCAATTTTCGATATCTCTTCAGACGGGTCCTTGGAAGCCGAATTTATAGTTGTAACAATCGTTTTATTTATGAATCGATTTTTGATCTGTGCACAGACGAAATTTGCTCCAAAAGTATATTAGAGAAGACTTTAGCAGGCGCTCCGGCAGGTGAAACCGAATCTCTAAATATTAAGGATGTGATAGGCGTTCAATATTCCAACTTTGTTCAATAAAATATCCTCTATTTTTGGTTCTTTTGAAAGAGGGTTGTCTCAAGTTTTATATTAATACTTTTTCTTTGCAAGGTAAAATTAAATTTGAAATGGTTTAAATGGGATGTATGTAGTGGTCAATGTCAAATTTTTTGGGTCAGGTGATTTTCACAAATACTATACTCAATTCAATTCTTCAAGCTTTACGTAGGAAAAATATATTTGGCAGTCGAAAAAATCTTCTCGTATTTTGTCAATAGATGCCGTTGTAGTCGCATTTCTCCACTAGTACCATTCACATTGTGTCATACCACATAGTGTTGGAAAGGTGAGATTTTAAGCTTCATTTAACAAAAAAGACATTAAATTCGGGAAAGTTGAAAAAAAGTTACAGCTGTTCTAAAATGAGTGGAAATAATGAAGTAGTTCGCTTTTACTTTGAAATTTTTGTACAAAAAAGGGAAGTTTGTCACTTAAGCCACCAATGAAATTTGTGAAGTTTACGGAGACAATGCTGTATCAGTTTCGGTTTACACTGATGGAATAATGTCTCTACCGGAAAAGTGGCAAAAAATAGTAGCCCAAAAATGTTACATATTTGCTTATTTATTTATTATTATAAATACAAAACAAAATTAGAAAAAAATTTAATTAGAAATACGGAAAGACTTTTTCGACTACCCAATATATAGTAAATTAGTAAAGTTTCTTCTATAAAAAAAGCAAGAAAAATACCAGTATTAAATTAGTAATGAAATCTAGTTTTTGCTAGGAAATAGTTTACATTATTTTGATAAAGAGTGTGTTTAACAGTAAACAGAATATAATTATCGGTTATAATTATAGGTAGGAGTTGAAAAGGTAATGCCAAATTCGTAGAGCAGTGACAAGTTCAGATTGCATAGACGAATATCTTATCTTTGGAACAAAAATGTAAAGTAAAAACATTTCGATTAAATGCTTGGTAAATTAATATTTTAATAAATGAACAATATTTTCAAAAATAATAAAACAAAAAAAATTTGTTTAAAATGGCATTTCACACCATCATCTAACATGCACCATTTGATAGTTTAGCTCTGACACCTTTGCAATCTATACCGATATCATCTATGGCTATATTGTCTATAGTAGTACATGTGTTCAGCGCCAGGGAATATGCAACATTTCTCTTCATGCGCCACGCTCAGCTTTTGAAACAAATTTGACGGCATTAAAAATTCAACGTCACTGTCGGAACACCCAAAGGCAATCAAATTTATTGCGCTCATCAACGCGTCGTGTGCGATTTACGAAATATGCAACACATATGTATGTAGGTGTGAGTGTTTGTTAGTAAATTGCGATTTTTCACACAAGCCTCTGCGCTTGGTGTGGAGAAGACAATAGTTCACGGGCGCTGGCTATAAATAATTAAATTGCCTTTACAGTCTTACCTTCACTTTCTTTCCACGTCGTCCCCGAAGAAAACTCAATTCTGCCCACACGTTTTCACACACACACACACACAAGTCTATCTGCATACAGACTACTTCCAAATTGTATACGTAAACGAATTATTTAGAAGTGTATGCACGAGCACACCCTTACATATACACATACGTATGTGTACTAATTGAAAGCGAAACATCACAACCACACACAAGCGTTTTAATTTAATATCACTATACACGTTGTTGTTGTTGCCGAAACATTGTTGCCGTCAGTTGTTCAATCTGGCTGCCAATCTACCTGCACACATACACATACACACATCTATGAGTATATATGAATTTGTGTCTCTGCAACTGCCACACAAAGTGAATTGCTGAGAAAAAAAGTAAAAAAGGCAAAAACACTGCAAACAAACTACGCACATTTCACTTCAGCGACGCGTACTCAGCCATAACGGGGTTTTTGCGCCTCCTTAACGCCATCTACGCAATAAAATAAGTCACTTTGAAGTCTAAACGCCGTCAAGGAAACGTTCTTACAAGCCGCTCGAAAGCATAGAAACGCGAAAAGTAAGACAGAGTTCTAAATAATATACATACACACGCATGCCCACATAAATATTTAACCAGCTCCGAGTATTTGTGTATTTTGTCTGTTCAGAACGCTGTCGTTTTCGTTTGGTTGGGATTTGAAGACGTAATAATATATTCGGCGCCACATTTGCCGCATCAATCGGCGCCAACCGAACCACTAACCCACGCCCTAACAGCGTTAGATACCCTATTCCCCCAACAGCCGGAAATATAGTGGATATTTACAGTGTGTTTCGTGCAAGCATTTCTGGTTAGTGTTCGGCATCGTCATCGTTTTGATTAACCAACGGGAATTCTGTGTCTGGTGGTTTGGTTCCGAATAAGTTTTAGTGCTACAAAGTAAAAACCTTCCTTATGATCGGATCATTTTGGAATTTGTGTAGAGCGTGCCCATCAATGCCGGTCGACAAGGTGAGTGGAGCAGTATGTATTCCATACATTATTGTATATATGTATGTATGTATTGATGTAAATAAATAAGTATTTAAGCTTTTTTAATGTTCATCAGCAGCACCCATAGCAAACAGTTCAAAATATTATTGCATGATAAACAGTTCGTGACAAGTTTTCATTGCTTCTTACAACATATTTGTCATTGAAAAAAAAACAAAAAAAAAAATGAAATCAAATGACGCCAAATGTCAGCTTAATATGAATTGCCATGGCGGCCGAAAATTAATTTCTTAGAACAGACAGATGATCGTCGATATTAAATATTGAAAACTCTGTGAGCGCCGCAAAAGTTTCTAATTGTAGACAATAAAGTAAGAGTAACTGCTTTCTTCGAAACTCCGCAGCACTAATAAGTTTACTGGCAATGGATCAGCAATTGTTATCTCACAGTGTTTTAAACATTGCAGCAAAGTTTCGCTTCTCAATACGCTTGCGAGAATCGGGGATTTGAATGCACAGGCTATCGAATGCTAGTTAGATATATCCTCAACGCTCTCCGCTACGCTGAAAAATTGAGCAAGAAGTGAAGCTTACACTTAGGGTGTGAATAAAAAAGACGTCCAAAAAACTACTATTTGTTTTACAAACCTACAAAAAGTCTTTGTGCCGATGGTGTCATTCACATGAATGGATATGGGATTTTAAAAAATCGATCTAGTAGAATGTATAAGTACAATATTTGCTTATATTATATAATAATATTACAAAATACGGTAATTTTTGTGACCGAAATGAATTTACTATAAACACTGTTCACATTAAATGTTATGAATATACTAGAGATGCTCAAAAATGTCTAACTAATTTATGAAACGAAATGTAAACGCAAGACCCAAATGTTCCCAAAGCTCCTCAAATGTATTTGCCCTTAAATGTATGCTTTAATATATTACATACTTAAATACGTGCCACTTTTAGTAAGCTTTTTAATATATTATCAATTTTATTGATGTCATTATTAATGTTTCATACGACTTGAAGCGCTCCAATTTATGCAATTTTCTTAATTTAACGTAATGTGTTGCAAATGTGCGAGTTAAATCATAAGGCAATGTGGTTAAGTGAGAGAAATATTTAAGGGAAAGTGTAGTCGGGGTTGCTATAAATTTGGGGAACAACATTACGATGTGATGAAATGCAAAAGGCACACAAATGATATTGAAAAAACAAGTATAAAACGAACGTGAGAGCAAAGGCGAGAAGTCTAAAGTTCGAAAAATGCGGCATAAGAGAAAAATCGATACCATATGGTCGGACGAAACGGCGTACGTACAAGTGAAATGGTAGCCAAAACAAACAAAAACAAAGTGCAGCGAAGTCAAAAAGTGGTTACTTTTATTTGTGTAAGACTAGTGGCAACACTACACTTTGCGCCCAACACCCACAGAAATGAATATTTATACAGCCTGTTAGAGAGAGTGCTAGAGCAAGGCAGAAAGAGAGCGCATATATAGTGAAGCACCACACAGCAGGCAAGCGTTCATTTTGACTACTCATTTTGTATATATACATATATAGTACTCACTGGAAGGCCGCGCATGAACGTCGGTGTCCTCGACCAACCACGTTGCGTTTATGGGGTTGTCGTGCATGTCCTGCTATAACGTGACGATTGCGGTGCCGGCTTCTGTTGCTATTGTTTTTGTTGTGCATATTTATTTTTACATAGATACTGAGCAAAAATAAAAATGAAGCACAAGCACCGATTACGAGAGCTCGCTTCGGTTTGCTGCCGCCTGGCATTACAACAGTTCAAGTGATTTTATTACTTAACGATTGTAAGGAATCTCCGCACGGCTCGTTCGGGTTGTACAGCGGCACATATGTATGTCTTCTTGCGGCTATGTTTAGCATGTGAAAAGTGTCTGTGCACCAGCGGCTCTGGTGATTCATGCTTATGGCTGCGGTTTGTTGTTGCTTTTTGGTGGTTTTCTGTCGCTTCCTAAGCGTAATACCGGCTAAAAGCGTATGCACATGTCTCTTATACACATCTAATACCGGCTAAAAGCGTATGCACATAAGCCGTATACACACATACTTATATATATATATATGCTGATTCTTTTCGGTAGATTACTCAATCGATTTGTTTTCTTACTTTCCCCTCCAAATTTTATTATCGTCGGCGAGGCTTGACGAAGCGCTTTGTGCTGCCGGTAGTTGCACTAACTAACCTTATCACATGTCGGCATGCAAGCCAATCTAACTGGTTGACTGACTGACTGCATGTCGTGCATGTTTGAGTGACTGACTTGCTGGCAGACGGAGTGCCTGTCTCGCTGCCGGCCGACGTGGTGACCCGGTCTGGCCCGGCTCAACTGTGCAGATAGCGTGTATTTATGTATGCTTGCATTAGTCTGGTGGTGTCTATATAGCCGCTGCTTTCGACGGCTTTGCCGCAGCGTGCCCTGTTTGTGCTCATTCACTTTGGTAGTTTGCCAGCAATCGTAGCTGCACTGCGCGCTTGTTCTCTCCTTTGCACATACTTCTCGTTGTGCCGCATATCCTTTTTATTCATCCTGCAACGGTGTGATAATGTAACCTCAGCATTAAATGTCGGTGCTATAGTCAGCTGCCTTATATGCAGTTATGTGCACATAAAAAACCTTATTTGCATAATGATTTCGAGCAGTTCGACATTTTGTTGTTGTGTTTTGTGGGCTTGGCGGTATTCATAACATTTTTGACACCGCGATGCAGCACAATGCCGATGTGCACTCGCCCTGCGTCTGGTGTCAGTGACACATGTGTTTTGGAAAGTGGCGTATTTGATTATTTATCGATCAGCTGCTCGTTGATTTGATTGACATTTAATAAAGAAATGCTGTAATTTACCATTTGCGACAGGTGTTGCTGTTTATAACAATAAATAGGTCAAAATATTGAAAATTAACTTGCTTGATTGTGATCACGGTGGTGTACTCTGTCCCTCTGGAGCACCGTAGTTCGAACCAATATCTTGTCTAATAATATCACTCAGCTACTGAGAAGTGGTCAAGATTCTCACTTACGGATAACATCACAGCATCCACCATATTTGGAAGAGAGTTCGGCCCACCAACAAACGTTTTTGTTTTTCGATCAACTTCCGATTGAAAACAAAAACGTTTGTTGGTAGGCCGAACTCTCTTCCAAATATAATAATAAATCCTTCCTGAAATTAGATTGGTATATCAAGGATAGAAGAACTACTCACTTTATGGGCTATCGCATCATATTTTTTAATCATAATAACCGACAATGTCTGTTTGGGTAGAAATTATTTTACTTAGTTCAAAATCATCAGAGCTTTCGATAGCGTTAAACGTTTCCAATGTGCGATTGTGCCATTTCTAAAACCTAATTTATAATCTCGAATCGATCCTTTGGCGGTACTGGTAAACAAGTTTATAACATAGCCCAAAAGACAAATAAATTGCAATTAGAAAAAGTGCTATCGCCTTACTGTATTATATGTAGATGAGAAACATTGATGGGCTTCTCTAAGAGTCGGTTAGAATCCATTTAAAAACCATAATTGTCTAAAGCTTTCTAAAGGTTACATTTCGATGAGAAAATAAAGGGTTGTAGGGGATATAACCTTGCTAGAGCATATATCCTCTCACGTATGCTATGGTTAATCAATCTGGATGATTTCACAAACCCTGACCATACTATTAAATTTAACTTTGTATTAAATTTCATTTCTATGTCTCGAGAATTTATGCACACATTTTTATAATCCTTAACAGCTTGACTACCGATTAAAAATCTCTGGCTCTTAAGGCTCATAGTTTTTTAGGCATGGTTGGTCTGAATGATCTGTAAAATATTTTTCGCATATGCAATTTTGCTGTTTTTACACCATATACTATGAATATATATATACCATAATAACCAAGCTTAAAGATATAAAATATAAACTGAAGTGTATTCTCCGCACTCTCGAAACTTTTACAGCGCTATGATAGTCAATTAAAAGACCTCATTTACATACTTCCATGCAAGCACTGCTGTTAGCCGCAGTTTCATTTTCGATGCACACATACATGTACATAAAGAAGGATGTGTGAACGAAAGAGTACATTCAATTTAATAATAATTTTCTGCGGAAAGCGAAAAGCAAAAATATCAGAGAATAATAGGGTATATATGCATATTTTTAAGAGTTTTCCTGCATCTCYTTTTTTTAACGAAGTTAGCAGTTTTTTGCTGTCATTGTAGAAATGCTGGTGCTTGGCTAGTTTTTTCCCAAGCGTTAGCAAAAGTGTGAAATTTTCCACTTCATTGAATAGAATGGAATTTATTTGTAGAAATTTTTATTATGTATGCGCATAGATATACTAGAAGGTACTAGTCAAACGTGTTGAAAATACCGTTGTCAAACTAGAAATTGCTGACTAAAATTGAACTAGTCGGAAGAGCTCAACGCTTATACCGATTTATTTAAAGTTCGTTCAAAAGGAGAGTTTCTGAAAGTTTATTGCTGAAACAACATACATATTTAATTAACAGCTAGATTATATAATTGATCTATTTGGAACTGTTAAGACATTGGCATATTATCATCATCTAAAACAAAAAAATATCAGCTGTTTATTTGGAAAAATGCTACGGTTCGCTAAGTAGTTGAAGGTGATGTTAGAAGCAAAGTAGTCCACAATTAGTTTTAAACTTCTTTTTATAACTAGTTAGCGTGTTATAGCTATAATTTTTAAGCTCATTGCCTAAAATAAGTTTTAACGGTATATTTTTTGCGATATATAATATTACAAACTTAAATCGCATATACTCAAATCTTGAAAGCATTTTTTAATAATAAGACATATATATTACTCTTCATATATTATTAAAGAGTACTTTCATTTTTTTATGAAAATAAAATGTACAAAACATGAAAATTTTAAACAGTTACAACAGCCTTCCCATTTGCCCTAGAGAGCATTTTCGTAATCTCCAGTAATTGCAGGCAGGTGTGAATGCCATAAAAATGCATGACAGGTTTGCTACCTGTCTCCACGCCCGAAAGCGTGCAACACAAACTTGCAGTATGTATGCATGTAACAACTGACACAATGTGTGGTTTTAATTAAAATCACGGTTTGAGTGTTTTCCACCTACTCGTCCCGCATATACCACCTACATGTATAACAATTCGTTGAGTTCAAAACTTTTAAAATAATTCAGCGGACTTTATGGTGATAACAGCGTGAATTTAAAAGGGATTATTTTTTAAGTGGATGTTTGTATATTTTCTTCCACGACTTTGATGCGGTTTAGGGCACAATGCACAATATAAAAATAACCTGGAAAAAGTATTGCTAAAATAAATGTAATGAAATGTGATAAAAAGTTTCTGTAATCATGTCACACTGCAATATTTGCAAGGTTATCAAATGACTCGGTTCGGTTGTGAAGGAAAGCTTAACATACAAGAGAAGTCTAACAAATGTATATATTTTTCGTCGAATCGAGTTATTCTATTATTCTAATTAAATTCTACAACACCTATAGAATATTGTATAAAATTTTCAAGTTGATCTGAATAATAGTTTCGCAGAAGTGCGCCGTATTTAAATGCGTTGTTCTCAAAACTGTGTTTTTGAAGTCGAATCGGCAAGATTTCTCGATAACTATTCAACCGATCTTCATAAAACCTTAAACTGGCTTTTGAGATACAATTCTAAGATTTGGGCGAAGGATATTTTCGATCACAACTATGTATTTGAAAAAAAAAATTCGCGAAATATTCACTGAAAAATGTCTGCCGAAGAAATCGAAAAAATTGGTGCTCTTTGAAAAAGCGGAAGACAAAAATAATTCGTCTCGATAAGCTTTTCAAACAACAAATCAATAAAAATTATTACAAATATAAAGTAATCGCACCTCAAATTGCTGCGGTAAAAATTTTGGCCTTCGCTTCATTACAAGTGAACGCTTATTGAAAATAAATGTCGACCGCTCCGTTTTAAGTCAATTAGTTGGGTAGTTAATGCTGAATAATAAAAGTGAATTTTGCTGCACAACATATTTTTTATTGTAGGCGTTATGAACTTGTCAGCTTGCCTTGTAGTTATGTGAAACAGAGCGCGGAGCAGGTATACTCTAATTTTGAATAAAGTTCATAACTACCTATAACTTCTAACTATATCATAAAAATAGTGGTTAAGAAAACTGGCTTTAAATATATTAAGCCCCACGAAACTTCATCTAATTGGTGCAAAATTATGGAAAGCAACCATAATATGCACAAAGCATTTGTTTTGACAATTTTCACTACAACCTAAGAGTTTTTGCAATTATTCCTTGCAGCTTTCCGGAGGAACTTCTTTGGAAAACAAATACAATATGCCACAGAGAAAAAATATATTTTACCTACACATAGTGTAGTTTTGCCTTGCACAGATTTCCCTCTTGTGTCGCTCCGTTGAACCGAATGCATCGGGAAGCGGCGCATTAAAGCAAACGCTTGCAATCAAGCGCATTCGATTTGATTTTTCTTTTCATTACATTTTGTTTTCACGACGTCTTTTCGTCTTTTGTTTTCTTAGCAGTTGTTTTTAGACATTAAGTCACCAGGCAGTAAAAAGGAAATGTCGGTTGGCATGAAAGCATTGCCTGGCGCAAATGAGCGCACGTTTTAGCTTTGCTTCCAAAGTGCAAATCATTTATTCTCTTTTTTTCGAACAGTTATTGCATGCGCTCATAGCGTGTGCGGTAATCGGCATTATGAGCATTTTTATTCTTTCACAAATTTTTTTTGTTTTTTCTTGCTTTTTCGCGCAAAATAAAAAAATTGATTTTAAAATGTTTGCTTTTAACGATTTTCGGTTTGTTTTAGTGCAAACACGATGCAATTCTTTTCTTATTTTAACGATTTTGAAAAGTTTGAGACGTTCATTGTATTGTGACTTAGGGTATAAACATCGTTTATTTTATTGTGCTTATAGCATATAATTTTAAACATTAGAAGCGATTTTGTGGACTTACCTTCACTAAAAGTCAACTTTGAATTTCACATTTAAGCTCTTTTCTAAAAATTGTTAAATAAATAAATACAATTTGTTATATCCATTTCGAAAACCAAATTAAATTAGACGTAACGCTCTGCAAAGCCGAGTGATACATACTGAGAGTGACACAAAGTGAAGCCTCGCTGCACGGTCTTCGTATTGTGTCGCACAGGTTGGACTGTCGTTAGGTGCTGGAACATCTTCAATGGCGGCTGAGAACATTGTTGTTGTTGTTGTTGGGTGACATGAAGCACTTCAGTTACGCCACTACACACCAGCTAGTGAGCATCATCGTCTGGGATTGAAGAGCTTTGCAGCTTAAACAGGTGTGAGTGACGGCAATCCGAACACATAAGTTATTATATTTAGCTATATAGTACATCTACACATAATATGCGTACATATTTTTATATGTGATTCCATGTATATGCATATTTATGCGCTTGTTAGCCTTTTGGCAGCGGAAATCACTGGGGCTTAATTTCAAAGGCCACATTGAAAGTTTATGGAGGATGTCCTTGAGATACAGAAAGTGGTATTTTGGCGATTTCATAGCGTTAAATTATGTAAGCAGGATTATAAGCAAAATTTAGTTAAAATATATAGTAAATCTATATTAAGATTAATATACAATGAAGTATTTTAATTTTTCTCAGATACGCCCAGCCAATTGGGTGTTAACCATTTAATTGCAAAATATAGGAAATGTAATATTAATTTGGCTTTTATGCACATCTAGTCTATGTCACAGATCGTTAAGGGTATGTCAGTGACTGATATTGCACCACTGGAGTCTTCTTCGTGCGTTTCCTTTAATGTTTTTCGTTTTAGTGAATTCTATGAATTTAAAAAAAAAAAATGCCTCTCTTTCGTCTAACTAACGATTTAGAATGTTATGCCATGCTAGGGATCTTAATTTGTTTCGAATAACTTAAAAACCAATTAATATAATATCCGGATTGTGACCGTTCCTATCAATATTAACCGGTTAATACTATTTTCGAGAGTCAGCTTGAACATTTCGATATTTTTCTCGCTAAGCCTAATACTTATAAACGACCTCAAACTCTGAAAACTAATTCTAATTCCTAGAGTGATACTTTGGTGATCATGGAGATTGGAAATAATGACAGAGCAAAGGAACCATTCGTTTTCAGAGGTTTCGCGTAGAAAAGCTCTTGGTCTGCTTGACACCTGCATAGGCTTTTTGCAAACAGCCCATGAAGTTTTCTCATAAATATGTAAATCAAGTACTGTGTTAAGCCGTTCAAAACCCAATTTCTTATTGGCCTTTCTGATATTTGCTGTTGTCGCTGCCATTTAACAGGTACAGATATATGTACATATCTACATACCTATATATCATCTATACTTATATTTATATTTATATACTATTCGTTATCTGGAAGGGAAATTATTATAATCACATTAGTTAAAAGCGGGAAATTGAAAATGAAATTGCTAACGAACCATGGAAGAGCAATTTACACGAATACCAAGCACTAGCGGAATATTGAGAGGGGTCAGACGTTGGGTGAATCACAAATTGCATAGTTAAATATATAGTAGTGGGGGGACAACATACACAGCGGCACATTTTATACATTGGATCGTTGGTAGATGCACGGCCATTTCCCGTCCTTTTAATGGATTGGTCGTTGGAACTGCAATCAGTCAATGCTGCTGCGAACTGTGCTTGATTGCGAAATTGATGGGCACTGAGGTGGTACTTCATGGCTGATCATTTGTGATTGTTGGAGTGAAAAAACAATGAAGCAGCATTCAAAGCTCACATAGTGTACGGCAGTTTTTTAATTAATTATTTGATTAATAGAGTTCGTTATTGCAAGTTAATAAAACATAATGAAGGCTTAAATTGAGACTTTATTATTTGACTGAACGTGTCATGAAGAGGAATCTGTTTAGCGGAACTTTGACTGTTCATATTATACAAAATTGCTAGAGTTGTACTGGCAGAGTTATGTAGGCATACATACATACAAGTTTAAAGCTCTAGGGTTCTATAGGGTTAAACCAAACTCAATTGCTTAATTTATTATTTTATAAATCATATCCCTTTATTTTAATCTCAATGCCTCTCTGAAGTTCAAAAACAATGTGATCTTAAATTGCTATTCAAAATTGCATTTTAAAGAAATCATAGTCACTGAAATCTAGCTTAGTCACATACAGGTTATATCACAATTTCATTAATTATAAATAATTATAAATCAAAATAAATTCATTCACAAGAACAAGTTTTATGATATAAAATAATATGAACAAATATTTTTAAGATTAAACTTCAGTCTAGTTAATGCTTTTGAGTAGTCATTAAAGTATAAATTCCAAGAATTTTAGTTATTTGAAATGCTGTAAGCCTTTTCTGTGGTTAATTGAAAATTTATTGATTAACAAAGTATATTATTTTCTGCTGGTTAATGATTATAAGATTCTAGTGAGTCAGTGTAAATGCAGAATTCACAGCAAAATAGTTAGCTACTTATGAGCAAACCTTTCTTTCTTCAATATTTTGACTAAAACACTTTGGCAATGTTTTCAAATTCTTCGTGTGGAAAATTAGCCCACTCCCTTTGGCTGACATTAATAGGCCGTCCTTCGGGCGAAAAAATCACTTCGACAGAAACTTTTAATTGAAAGCAAGCAAAGCGTAGAAAAGTTTCTTCAGAAATAAGTAGTTGGCAGTGCTTCCACATGTTTGCACAAAAATTTTGCGAAATGCTAAAATAATACCGCCAACAAGCAAGAAAAGCTACCAATGCATGCAACGGCTATAGTGCAAATACCACACAGGCATATATGAGGAAGATAGGAAAAAATTAAAAATGACTGTGCTTAGCAACAGGGATTATATAATTTACCACTCAATTCGACGTATGGCTGCTTGTTGTGGCATTTACTTTGACAGCCTTCAAATGCTGTGGTATCCTTAACCTGCGCTAAGCACATGCTCTGACTTGCTGCCTTTGCAACCATATTACGCTGAAAGAATCCGAAATCCGAAGGGCGTGATCAAATTTTCTGTATATGAACATGAGGGGGGGAAGTAACGATTCAAAAACGAAAATTGAAAAATAAATGCTCGCCGGGTGTGCACTAATGAGGTAGCAAACGCTATGGAGCAACTGTCGCATGACAAGTTTCAACTCTACTCGTCACCCTGATCACTTTGGTATATGTATATAACCCTATATCTGACTCTTTTAGTTTTAGGACTTACAATCAACCGTTATGTGAACAAAACTATAATACTCTCTTTAGCAACTTTGTTGCGAGAGTAAAAAAACCTCGGAACTGGTTAACGTATATACAGAGGACGGACAGAAGGATATGACTTAATCGACGCAGCTCATCACGCTGATCATTTATAACGGGTTTTTCTACACATACTAGCATCGAATGTACTTTCACAGCAATATAGAATTTCAGTAATATCCCAAACTGTTTTGTTTTATTTACAAAGTTTTTGTAGCGCTTTTATTGAAAAACCCGAATTTCGGAAGTAAGTTTTAATAATTTCGACTCGTTATTGGATCATTTATCTTTCCGTAATAAAATGGCAAACCCTACTCAAGAGAAATCTCCTAAAAGCGCGAAAAAATATAACGTCATTTGTTGTCCCTATCTACTTTTGTAGCGCTCTATTGAAAACCCATTTTTTATACTCCAACGTTTCCTTTTGGGTGCTACAAACTTCATAATCAGATTAATATGTTTTGTTCAGGGTATAAAAAGCTACCTGAAACTCTCAACCAGCTCATGTCATCATACATTTACGTAATAGCAAAGTTGTGTGAAGTTTGCTCAATAATAAAGGGTTGGTGTAGTTTAAGTGTGCGGAAAATATACAAAATTACAAGAGACTTTTACAGCGAGATAGCTGAATGTGTACCTCAAACCTATACTCTTTCTGGCATATGATACCTCGATGTAGTTGTCGCAGTCAATTATGTTTTTGTTCTACAAACACCGTCAAACACTCGTTTATATATTATTTTGTTAATAATTTACATTATCTCGAAGTTCAAATTGATTAAATATAATATAAGTTTGGTAGCTACTAACTTCAACTGAAAATATTACAATTGTCTATTATGGTATTAGGTGAGTTACGTATACGCCAAGGCGGTGCTTAAAATGTTTCAATATGTTTTAAATCTAAAGTTTTTTGTCTAAAATAGTCACTGCAAACGAGAACTAAGCAATAGAACATAGCATTTACGTAAGTATACTTATTAAACAGTTACTAACTTTGTATCGCTACTGCAAAATTTTTACTTTATTATTTAGCTCCATTAATATAATGAGGAAATTTGTACGACCATAAATATCATATATAAATAATAAAAAAAATTTTAACTATGACAAAGAAATGCGAAAAATTAATAAAAAAGAAATTTTCTGCATATAAAGGCATACAATAACTCACTCAATCATTGTAATGATTTTCTTGAATATCGTAAAATATAGCGCATTAAACTTGATGATATCGCAAGCAATTATCTGCCTCTGTGTTCTGTTGTTCTCACAATTATGATTATTGCTTTTATTGGTTTTTCTGCGCATTGTTTGGCGAAAGTTTTCCGAAGCTCGCGAAAGTGCTTTTCTTATATTTGCTTTGACGAGCGAGCGTGCTGCGTTGTCGATACCTGTGCAACGAGGAGCACGTCGGCGGGTGAGGATGAAGGATTCCTAGAAACGATTGTAAAGTGATTGTCATGCTTAAGAAAATAGTAAATGTTTTGTTTTGTTGTTTGATTGTTTTATTGCTTTTCTTTTATGTTTGCTGGGGAAAAATAGCGTTTAAATGCTGAGCAAATATTTGACGCTGCGCTGCTTAGTTGATTGAGTATATAGGCTATTCGCTATTCTTCAACTTATTTTTAAAAAATTATATTGGATAGTCGAATTTCCTTTTCGTAATTGTCAATAAATGTCTTTGCAGTCGTATATGTATGTCCAATGCTCCCAATCACATTGTGTCATACCATATAGTGTTGGAAAGGTGAGATATTAAGCTTCATTTAAATTCCAAATTCCTCTAAATTAAATTCGGGAAAGTTAGAAAAAAATTAGAGTTGTTCAAAAATGAGTGAAAATAATGAAGAAATTCGTTATGTTTTGAAATTTGGGAAAAAAAGGGAAGAATGTCACGCTAGCCACCAATAAAATTTGTATAGTTTTAGGAGACGATGTTGTATCAGGTCGAGTAGCACAACAATGGTACGCTCGCTACCATTCTAGAAACTTCGATGTGAAAGATGCACCTCGCTCTGGTCGTCATATCGTTGAAAAATTATGGAAATGATTGACTAGGGTCGTCACATAAGCACCCTTGATATCTCGATGGAGCTTAACATTTGTCATCAAATGGTTTGGGCTATTTAAAAAGGCTGGCTACAAAAAGAAGCTCGAATGGTCGCAAAGCAGAATTGACGTCTCGAAAGGTTGTGCTGAGTTCTTAGTGGGGAAAAAAAACATAAACTATAAGTTAATCAAATAGACCTTCAACTTTTCACTATTAAACTTAATTGCAACATCAAACAAAAAAAAAAAACAAAACACTAAAGTCTAATATAATATAATAATGCCAAAAGAGTAAAAATTTACAGTTGCCTGCCATCATTGTACTGCGCAGAAACAAAAAAACAGCACTGTGGCTGCTTTGGAGTAAAATTATGCAACAGTGCTGAAAAGGATGAAAGTAAGACAAGTGGGATTGCAACGCAGAGTATTGCAGATAATATCAGCCACCCACTACTTACCAAAAATGCATCGGTATATAACCCACGCTTAAGCTGAAGGGTGCTTAAGTGATGCTCGCTTGAGTACCGAAAATTGCAGAGGCTCGCTTTGCGAAGACAAACATATGTGCACACAACTGTGTCTGAGTGCGGAGTATGAGTTCTGATTGTTGAATGCGGTTATGTTGCTAGTTTTCCTCTCATCTTGGGCTTACCCTTTATATGAACAGCAGGCTGGTTGGTTTCTGCCTTTACTCCTTACGTTTTGGGTTGTTTCTTTGCCGCTGCCACCACGCGTAGGCAATGAACTTTATGGTGCAATGCTCCGGCGCTGTACTTATGCAATTTTCATGCTTATATGTATCGCAATCAAAATTAGGATAGAAAAACGTTTGAAGTTTTCTTAATGGGCTACTACAAAACGTATTTTGCGAGAATTCTTTGACAGCTTGTAACACGGCATTTGCAAGTACGAGTGACAATACATACATATCTAAACATAATTGGCTTCAAAGACTAGTAGTCAAGAGAGCAGCTTGTTGTGGTTGGTTGACTGTTAAGAATTTTCCTAACCAATGCTTAACAACCATTTTCTTACAAGTCTTTACACTCTTTGTCGAATCCCTAAATTAACTGCCGTAAGTATTTAATTACAATTAAAACGCTTCCAGGTAACTATTTATGCTGATATGCAGTTGTTGAACTCGATTGTTGTAAAGCATTAACTTCAGTTAAAACTTCATTTCTGGCGAAACACTACCACATTTACATAGCAGAATTTTAAGCGTAGTAATTTTAAAATTAAATTTTAATTTCTTCGCTGTAACAACTTCCTGACATTAGCGAGAAACATGTGTTGGAAAAATTTTTAGAGCATGTTCACAAAGGTCTGTCACCCCTCTATTTGCTTCGTAAAGTACCCGTACCATTAAAAGCGTAAATAAACACGAAAACACATTAATGCGCATTATCGTTAACACAACATGGACGCGGCATACCGACAGGCGAATACTACATGCGTTCGGGCCACCAGTGCGTATGAGCACATCCAGTTCCATATCAGCACACACAAATACATAAGTATCGTAAATAAAATAATGCAGGAATTCAAACGGACGACACGATTGTGGGAATCTACGCTTATACGCATACATACATGCAATTTGATATCATTTGCGTTGGTTCAGCACCGCAATCGGCCTCTGGCAGCACCACTTATGCTGGCTGGCTTTTTGGGGGCTTCTTTGGTTTCCTTCTACTCCCACGTAAAAAATGTATTCTTTGCCACTGACCACAACACCAATACAAGCACGTCTGTGCCACTTTTATGGCGCTTCTCGGTGTTGTTTGGCGTGCCTGTGGTCAGCTCGTGTGGAGCTTGCTATCACTTTTCACTCCACCATCAAACTGTTGGATCGTATGTTGGTTGGGTGTATAATTTGTTAGGTGATATCGCGCATTTAATTATTTGGGTTGCGCTTAAAATTACTAGGCATACAAACTGTTAATAACACTAATTTTGTATATTAGCGAGGTAATTTAATACTCAGAGTGCTTTGTTGTAGGTATTATAGTTATTATTATTATATTTTGATTACAATATATAACAATTATACCAAAATGAATTGAAATTTTTTTGAAAATTTTTTATGATTCTCGGAATAGTTTTCGGGTTTAGGTGCATGCACTTCAGCACACATATGTGCGATCCGGTCATGGTGTTTTGTCAAAGTGGTGTTGAGTCGATTCCCTCCCCGTGTCATAAACAGTACCGCTGGTCAGTTCAGTCCGTTGATAGTATATTGCTGCATCACTCGGTCAACTTTTCAAAGAGATTTGAGGTCCACTAAGAGCTTTTAGTGATCTCGTAGAAAAGCTACACTGATTTGTGGGGTTTTCCAGTAATCTGTCACCCATTCGGCCAGAATACACTCAACATATTACTATTTGATGAACCTTTCTGTCACCAGAAGCATTAGCTCAGTTGTTGATACCTTTTTGAACTTTTGAGGTCATATCCATAATATTACCCATATGGTACTAAGACATGAACGACCTATTTTTCGCCTTATTCTATACTTCTGAGTAATGTGACAATTCGAATATCCATCTAATGTGACAATTCGAATATACCATTGAATCTGTTTAAAAGGACTATAAAAATATATGTATACAATATTTAAGTTTTTTTACAAAGAATTCTCGGTAATACTTAGCATAAACAGCGAATCTTATGTATCTCTTCTTGCAGTACTCACGTATTTGTATGGAATTTACTAACTTTGCATAAGTAGAGCAGACATGTATGCATATTTCTACAGTTCATTACACCAGCCCACACAGGCCAAATCAGGGCATGCTGAGGTGAAAGGTGCAAGTCTTTTAGCAGCAAGTATATGAGTATTTATTGCCACTGCAGTGCGTGCGATGTACTTAAAGAATCGAAATCTGATTAAAAGCAGCACAACGTTGTGATGTGCCTGTCTTTATTGTAGCCTGCTACATACTTATGCATGTCATAAAAGCGACAAAGCAAAAGCGCTTTTCTTCGATTTTTCGCACTTACTTTCATATGTCTTTTTTCACATAGACATGTAAACTGTTGAGGCAAAACTGTCCCTTCCAAGAAATAAAATCATTACTCTGCAGCTATATTGGAAGATGATGTAAGACGACAGCAACAAAAAACAAAATCAAGAAAATAAAAACAAAGGCCATGCAAAGTGAATAAGTTGTTTGTGCAATGATACGTAAGGATACTTAGAGGACAGAACCAATGGCGACCCGACAAGCAGACGCCTTTCGAGACTTTAGCGCCAATGTTGAAGGCATGTTGCACGAAGAGCTGATGTTTAATAGGGACTAAAAATGTGGCTACAAATTTTAAAAATATTTTACATAATTGTATTTGATCTGTTTTTTGTTATGTCTGAGAAAAACTGCAATGCGTGTTCATACTTAATTTTCATCTTCTTCAATACCAATACTGAATTATTTAAGTTTAGAAACAATAAATATTTACATTCATTACTCCATTTATTTATTAATTTTTTAAATGCCTATAATTAAGTATTTAAGGTACATAAGTGGGCCAGATTTAAATAATATCACATTCATTTACACGTATTACCTTTTCAATTCCGTTCTTTAGCTTTTTTTGTAAAGATTTCGCATTATTTACATGCTTCATTTGCGATTTTCTGCCAATTGTATAACTCAACTCACAACCAGCCTTATTACGAAAAGTACCTCAGTAATTAATTTTCATACAAGTATTAAGGTAATAAAGTCATATAAGTCAAAGAGTCAATTAAGTAATTAATTTTCATACAAGTATTAAGGTAATAAAGTCATATAAGTCAAAGAGTCAATTAAGTAATTAATTTTCATACAAGTATTTATGTACTGAAGGTAAAGAATTCTTATTTCTAAAAAAAAAAAAAATATTAAAAAAAACCAAAAATTAAAAAAAAAAATAAAATACTAATATAAAATGAATGAAATAATCCTCATTAGTTGAAATTAAATTTTTACTCATTTTATACATTTTAGAGGATTATCTGTTCATCATTAGACTCAGATTAAAAACACCATTGCGTATGAGTAATATTGATTTTACGTCATGAACCAAATAATAGCAGCAGAAAACATACTAATTTGATTTTATTTTTGAAGAAACTTTAAAAAGGCTGATTCCTTGTGTTGCCAGAAATTAGTATGAAGCTTTGCAATTACTTGGAAGAAGGTATAATTAAAAAGATCTTTGAATAAAATATGAAGTTTCGCAATCGATTTTTTCCCAAAAAATGAAATTCAATGAAATGCGAGAAGTTTACTAATAAGGCACTAAAATTCGACGAAGGTTAATTTCTCGTAGAGGCCTGAACATATATATAATTTTTCTTAGATGTCTTACATTCTGGCATTTTTGATTAATTTAATCTTTCAAAGTGGAATCTTGGTATGGTCTGAATTTAAGATTAACCCAGCAGGTAGTACGATGTTTGGTCTTATTTTTTTACAACACTATCGCAAAGTATTTTTAGGTAACCATATTTGGAGTAATCTGAAAGTTCTGTGGATGTCAATAGTTTTTTTAAAGGAGGACCCATTACGAGGCTCCCGACTTTTTTAAGGAAAAAATATAGAAACTTCAAATTTAATGGGGAATATTTATTATGTTTTGGCCGCAGCTACGTCTCAGATGTAGAGCCGTCTTGTTAAAACCAAATATTTCCGGGATCATGAGCTGCAATTTCAGGCATAAAATAGTCGGTTATCACGGCGCTATAACGGGCGCCATTTTAGAAGAAATATGGACCGATGATTCCACTGGCCCTCAAACCACACCAAATCGTTGTTGTTTTTCTGGATGAAGAACCCATTGAACCAGAAATTGGTCTAGTCGCTGAAAAAAATTTGGTTAGAAAACATCGGATCTTCTTGAAGCGATGTCGCTTGAGAAGGTGGAGCGGCTTTAGTTCTCGCACAAACTGTATTTTGTACATTTTCAATTTAAGATCTTGACGTAAAATACGCCAAGTCGTTCCTTACGACAGTCTGAGTTGCGGCGAACGGCGCCGAATCGATAATAATGACAGCTGGGTCTGAAGATGGATGCTGGTGTTGCGAATAGTATGCTCAATAGACCGATTATATCGACCATAAGTTGAGCTCTTTTTTCTTTAAGAAGATAATTTTTTTATTGTACTTTATTTTTATATATATATTATACTTTTATGAGAAGCATTTAGAAAAATTTCAAATCTCTCCCCAGTTTTAGGGTGGACATACTTACCCTATTAATAATGCATGCTTATATTTTAAACAAATAAATCTGTAACTCTGCATACATTCTATCTCCATGTTTACACATATGCACACACAGTATGTGAAGATTTCTATACTTTTATAAATTCATATATCTGTGGCACACGTCGTAAACAATTCACTTTGCTATAAATAATCTGGGAAGCATGCATTTCCATGGCATTTATACTCATAAGCCATAAAGCATGGGTGTTGTGCTCAATAAATTCAATGAAAAGGAGAAGAGCACGTGAGCGTGCTATGGACAAAGACCTTCCGCGCGTAACTGTAACTGGCCGGCGGACGGTCGGGGGATGGCGCTGTGTGTTAAGCAGAGTGGCGCTGTTATTTGAGTCAGCAGTCTTGTACGGCTGTTGAGCGCGTCTCCTTGACTTGAGTATGATTTATTTGTGCGATTGTGATTAATTGCAGTGTGGTACACAACAACAACTCGTGACACACATATTTTGAGAAATTATGCTGCAAATGCTGGAAAAGGAGAGTAAATTGTGGTTGGTAATGCAAAGACTTTGAATAATTGACAGCAGTCGTAGTGTTCACACTACATTATGCAACGGTAAATATTATTGGATGTTGACCGGAGTGCATGGAATCGAAATGAAATATATTTGATTGCCACCCCTAAATGAAGAACGCCACGGGTTAGAAGTAAACGTGTGCGCAGACATAAACTGAGCAACATGAATAATGGTTCAAAATTTTGCATTGAACTTGACGCCGTAAATTTGCGCACCCGCCCATATCACGCCCTGGTCTCACACGCCTCTGCATCAAATTAAATCCCCTAACGACGCGCCGCCTTAATCATAATGTAATTTTAGTTTGTCTTTAGTGACGTTGCCATTTAATGTGGCACGCAGTCAGCCAGTCTACTTCAGTTGGCATTGGCGGGCGTGTGTTGCGTGCGTAAGCGCCATTCACACCGATTTTTCAATTATCCACAATTTCTCTATTGCATGCAGTTTACGCGTTTAAATACGCCCAACAAAAGTTCCAGCTGAAACATCGGTTGTTTTGCTACTGTGAACTTTGTTGCAGGCTTATTGCCTCCGTTTATTGGTAAATGTGACAGCCAGTGCTAATTAACTGTGCAAGGAATCGTTGCCATTTTGCACTGGATAATCAAGTATATTGCAAGCTGAACGAATTGCTTAGTGTATATTTACTAATTAGTAATAAGAGTGTAAAAGTAATTGCAATCAATAAACCAAATGCAAACTTCAGTGCAAAATGTTGCCATGAATTGGTAATTTCATTAATAGTTATTGTTGTTGTAGCTTCAGAAAAGATGCTGAAATAGGTTTAAGAGCGAACGAGCTTCAGTATTTCTAATTCGCATCTTCTAATCTGTTTTTCAGAGCCGGACTGACAGCGGTGTCCAAAACCCTCTCATTTCTGGAGTGTCGATAGAAAATTCCGAAGGAAAAACCCCAAATAACCGTTTAATGGTTGTTATTGCATTTGGCACCTCATAAAGAGTTGATGTTTTAAGAATGATTTGGTCATTCTCGGTAGTTATGACCTGTCATCAATGGTGGAGTTGTCTCTGACATGTCAATATGAAGAATATTTGTACAATTAGAGGCTTTACTTGGCCTATGAAATCTTTTCAATAATCTCTGCCTTGCAATATATAATCTCGGCCAATCCAATATTAGCAAATTTCTGATGTCGTACAAGCCTAAATTTGTTAATTTTGTTCTGTGTTTTGTTCATTATAAGGCTAGATCTGACTGTTTGCACCGAGTCAGCACGGCCTGCATTTTGCTTAAAAACTCACTTTTTTACAAGACCAATTTCATTGAAACTAGCATGCCCGTTATAAGTCTGACATCCTGCTTAAATATTTTAAACTTTCTCTTTTGTCACGTATATTTAATTAATTCAGTACTGGTGTTATTCCAAAGGCTCTCTGCATCATATACGAGTACATGTCTCTCCTAAAATGCCTGTGAGCAAAAAGTGAAGCACGTGCATTGGAAATATATGATACCACTTTAGTGCCATTTTTAAATGATTCGTCCATACATACCTAACTCTCTTGCACTGTGCGTGTTTCCAGCAAAATACCTTTATTTACTCGGTGCATTATAAAAAGCGCAATTGTTTGTGCCTTGTTTGCATGTTGCACAGCAATAATACTTTTTTGCTTACGAAACAAAGGAACGAAGAAACAGTGCCTCGCACACATGCATGTATGCTTGAAGCAAAGTTACATATGTAGGTGCCTAGCAGGAAAAACTTGAGCTAGTCTTTATTAGGGACGACAGATTCTTAAAAGCTCTTGAGAAGTCTGCGGTGATGTGTCAAAATCCGAATGTCTGAAAAAATTTGAAATAAAAAATTGTACTTATACAAGTCTGCTAATGTAATATTAATGGGAAAATTAAAGAGCGGAGAGGATCCGAAGCTTTTTTTTTTTTAAATAGTTCCATAATAATGAACTTCCTTAGTGATATCATGACTACTTTTGTGACGGTTTTGGTCTATCTTTTTTATAATTTCATCGACTTTTTCAACGATAGGTCGGCCAGAGCGAGGTGCATCTTTCACATCGAAATTTCGGGAACTGAAGCGAGCGTACCATTGTTGTACTACACGAACTGATACAGCATCGTCTCGGTAAACTTCACAAGTTTCATTGGTGGCTTGCGTGACATTCTTCCAATTTTTATAAGAAAAAATTCAAAATATAGCGAATTTCTTCCTTATTTTCATACATTATACAACTGAAACGACATCTATTGACAAAATACGAAAATACTTTTTCGACTACCCAATATTTTAACTTCGTCCAAGCCACGCGCAAGCACCTCACTAACAGTACGTTTATTTATCAGACACACTGTTCGTACCCAGCAATTCGGGCGTCGCCTACAACAATTGCCTTCGAAATGTAACGCCAACTCAACCCAACTATTGCGCTGCCATTTCGAGTTGAAATTTTTTATTTAACTACTAACTGCTCTTATTTATAACTGTTATTTACATACTACTGCACCGCTTAACCCACTGAACTTTATAAAATCAATACAAAATTGTTTACAACCACCGCTGCAATTGGCCACTTACGGTCTGTTGTTGCCGCCAGCAGTAGCGCTTGCTGCCATGGCAGCCGTAAACTTGACTAATTGTTTGTGCCACCACCGCTGTGTGTTTGGTGGTGTTGGTGCAGTGCCGTCTGTCAATGGTTGCCTGCGACGCAATGCAGTCAGCTGTTTGGCACTAGGCTAGTGCTGTGACGCACACGTTTTCGTTCGGCTTGGTTGTTGTGATGGATGGAGCAGGGATTACCTCTCGTTTGCTATAAGTAAAAATGTTCTACCATTATATTTATGAGTACATCCATATATGTGTGCGATGCTTTGTCTGCTAGTGCTTGTGTCCGCAGCAAAGCACCGTAGCTCGTTAAGTTGACATTTTGATTTTAACTGTTTTTAATTTTTGTTCTTCCTGCTGCACTCAACAACTTTACGACCATCCGACTGTGGGGAGCTACAAATCTGCACATTTCAAATTAAAACTGCCCAAGGCTTGGTGTGGTGTAGTGGGTGTGTGGGCCGGTGATTAAGTGACTTTAGGTTTTTGATTGCAGACAGCTGTTTCAGCTTGCATTTTTTGCATGACTGGAGGATCAGTCAACAATAACAATGCAACGCAACCTCCTTACCTCTCCACATGCAGTTGTGGCAATGCCTCTATATTTTTGCACTTTTCATAGCGGTAAATGTTGCATTACTAAGTGGTTTTCGTTAATCTTTTAATCCCTTCAAATGGAAAACCAATCATTGACTTATGTAAGTCTGTCGAGCACAAACATTAGTGGTGAGTGATTGTAAGGCTCTTGCTGTTTGGCCAACTGCCATCTGTAATCATTATTTACTGCTCACTGTTTTCTATAAATTTTTGTTTTGAATGCTTGTATGTGTGCCCTTCGTGATTTTTTTGAATTCAATTTGGGCGACAAGCCGTCATTTGGGCATTGCAAAAGCATTAATCAACACAAACTGCAGCTTAGCCAATTGGCAGTGACATAGCTCGCTACAATGGTACTCACGCGTATGTGTATTTATGTAACCTGTAAATGGATGTGTGTGCGTTGGCTACATGTCCGCAATGTCATCTATGTCCTCTGTGTCCTCTCACTTAACCGCAATGACAGACCACTGAGTGTTGTTGCTCTTACTGTTTTACAGTTAGGGACTTAGTATACAATCGTAATGACCAAAAATTGGCTAGTCGCCAAGGCAAAACAAGTTGTAAATTGTTTAACATTCCACTTGTTTATTGGACAACCAATCGTACACAATTTTTTTTTTTTTCAGTTAGACACCTCCTTGTGTTGTTGATTTATGTATATACAAAAACCTATTTTATATGTATTTTCCAGCTATTAGGTTCCAATTGATTTTTAAAATGAGTTTTGTTTTTCGCTTGGAAATTCTTGATCACTTGGAGTATTCCAAAAATAATTTTGATTTAACGTTTTTATGAGTCACACCCTTTTGGCATCCGGGGTGCGTCATTTCTAGTGCAAGTTTGTCAATAGTAGAAACTTCAATTCTAAGTCCGATAGTTAAAATCTAAATCCCTAGTCTTTATAGTCATGGGTCAACCAGATATTTAGAGTTAGACCCGTAAAAGGAACCACCTCTTCGTCGAGTCCCGCATCGTCCTGTCATATGATGCGGAGGCATGAACGATGACAACAGCTGATGAGTCGCCTTTAGGAATGTTCGGGAAAAAGGTTTCGCGGGAGATTTGTAGTCCTTTGCGCATTGGAACTCCTGCTTTGAAGGTTTACGATTCAGAATCTGCCAGTAGAAGCAGAGGGAGAAAGAAGACCTCCACTCCGTTTGAGCGATTAGGTGGAGAGTACCTGGCTGCACTTGGTAGAAAGGAAGAAACGACTAGCGCGAGCGCGCGCGACTATAATAAAAAAAAGAAAAATAATATAGCTTCAATGACGTATTTTTATTCCACAATTTTTTTAGCATGTCATAGTAGTAATAATAGTAAAAGTGGTTTTATAACAAACTTACTCTTAATATTTTCATTGTAATTTCCTATAAAAAATTAATTGCATCTAAAACAAATGTTTCTTTTTTTCTTTTTAGCAGCTCCATTCGGAGTATCGGAGCACTTATCGCTGGCATGAGTTCACAGGCAATTCGCGGCCAGAAGTGGTGCGTCGTGCGCCAGCGCCCAACCCAAGTCAGTTCATCGGTGAGTTGCCCAATCGTAGATGAAACAAATAATGCGCATACGCTGTTTGCCAAAAACATATTACATGAATCTAGAACTATATATAAGTATATATATTATTATTCAGTCTTTACATACTTACATATGTATTTTTATTTATGTTATGCAATATTGATGAATTTATGCTTGAACGCTTAACCTCAGTTACTATTCAAAACTATCTTAAGCCTCATTAACAGGTCCAACGAATGAGCCACCATTACCCAGGCGGAAAAAATGTCCAGAATTGGCATACAAGTCGCACGAATTCATTATCGGTTCAGAGTACACAGATACGAGAGGTGGACATGCTGGTGCCAATCGGTTAGCCAGGGTGAGTTGAAAGACTTTTATGTAGTTATATATGCTTGTATATGACTCGTAAAATATGTATATGCATTTGGTAAGGCAAGGCATTTTGTATTAAATACGCAACTGAAGGCAGCCCACTATTTTTAGTACAACAAAATTATATACTCCTCAGAGCTTCACCCAAAACATTTACTTTGAAATTATATTAAATGAATAATAGTAATTGTAATTAATGTATATTATTAATTTTAACCACATTTATTAGCTTACCTGAAAGCTTTGACCTTAACACTCTTCTTACCTGTTTTACTTGGAGTGACGTCACTGTGAATGTGGAATTTTCAAAAATGTTGCAACATATTTTTATATTAAAACTATTAAAACTAAACAAATGTTGTGTTATGTATGTTCCATATTGTGCAATTATTGTGTATAACGGTATATTTGTTAGACATTTAATGGCAGCCTTCATGGAAAGTCCATTTCTTTTATTTCCTATTAATTCTGTTCGCTTATCCCAGACAATGGCATACATTAAAGTGAGGATATATGTGTAAATTGTTCAGTATTTGTTGGCTTCCACCCATCATTTTCAAATGGCAATCAGCATTGCTTTTACTTAGCTAACAGCAGAGCGGCGTGTCCTTCATTAGACCGACCAAGCGACGCGACGAGATGCGCGGGCAAGGACGTTTGTCGCACTTTTTTTTGAAGCATACAATGGCGAGCTTTCAAGCATTTAAAGCCAGTAAAATATGAGCATATGTGTTCGCCAGTGAGTAAAAAATATATTCGAATACTTTGGGAGCAAATAAAAATGCCCACTTTTTCTACGGTTTATTCGAATAATGTTTATTTAGTTGTAAAAATGCTAATTTAAATTTATCGCAAATCACATGCAAACCACATTAATGCATCTGTGTGCGTGTTTTGCTCTAAAAGCATCGCAAAGGCATGCAGATTGGCTTTCTCTTCTATTTTTATGTATGTGGGCAAACTGCGGCCTCATTCACTTTTGACGCTCAGAATTAAAATTTTATTTAAATTTCATGGTTTGCTTACGTTCTAAGCGCGCATTCACGCTAATTAGTTGCCATATATGTATGTATTTTGAATGGAATTGCTGAACTGAATACATATGCATACATACAAGGGGCTGAACCGGCTTGCATTTCGCACTAATTATCTAAACAGTGGTCGGAAGTTTTGTATAAATAATTGGTATTATGACAAAATTTTATAAAAATTATTAAAAGATTGAAAAAGATTGCACTTTTCGAAACTTCAGCCAAAATAAATTGCTTCTCCGCCTTGTTTTCGCAACCCAGATTAGGTCTCTTTTCCAAGCGGTAGATACAAGGAAAGAAGAAAATTGTGAAAAATAATATAACGATATTCTTAATATGATTTAATTAGTCCATGACGCAGCCTTATAATTTATGAGACACCAGTCTACGACTTCTCTCCTCAGTCCTATGCTTATAAGAGTTTTTCCAACCGCGTTTCGGCAACATGCCGACAAGGCTAGCTCTCGCGTATCTCCCTCAACTATACCGCATTCTCTAACACAACTATCGATCTAGATAACGATTAGGGCTAATTTGGCACACATTAGTCTCAAAAGAATAAAATTTCAAATGCGAACATATAAACTAAAGAAATAAAGATGTGCTATATGTAAATAAGTATGCTGAATACATTTTATTTTAGATTTAATTTTAATATTTGTAAATTTTACTTTCAAGTCGGAAGAACGCGGTACACCATCGCGTCGGAGCAAATCTGAGGGACCCCCAGCTGTGCCCAATGGACGTGCGTATGCCATACCAGAGGAGGTTGATGGACCGGCTAAAAAACAGGTATGTTTTCAGGAGCATGTCAATTTATTCTTCAAGTCCTTACATATATGCTAAAAGTATGTCGTTTCTATATGCATATGTATGCCCAATGTGTGGAAAAATATTAATTATTTTGTAAAGAAAATATAGCTACAAACATACATAGTATGAATTAAATATTGTGGTCTTGTATAGAAAAATATTTATGTGTGTGTCTCGTGAGTAGAGTTGATATTATACTTGGCTGAAGCCAAATATTTGGGTCTGTTTATAGAAAAGTTTATGTCTTAGCGTCTGTATATATAATCAATAGTATTAGTTAATCAAATCACTCTCCCATTATGAGACATAACTGGAATGTGATGGTGGATTTATTATTCTGTTAACGAGCAGCTAACATTTTATTGATCAGCTAGAAAGGGGGCTTTGAGCGTTGTGTTCGTTTGTGTCTGTTGATAAAAAGTTTGAAAAACATTGTTTTAATATTTTCCACACTATTTGCAATATTTCGAAACCAAAAGAGTTTTCTATTATTGGCTCAACACTTTACATATCTATCGCGAGTTCAACATCGTTCGTTGGAGCTTATATTATAAAATTTATTGTCACTAATCTGGCATCACTCAAGATTGGGGCATGTATTTAAGTTAGCACTCATTTTTCAGTAGTATTCTTTTAAGTTGCCCGAAGGAAATAGAAAAACTCGAACAGAAATATGCAAAGTTTTGATGGAAATTGTTGAAAGCTTAAGAGATTCGATTTAATCTATTAACAAGTGGCTGAATTAATTTAAAAAAATTATAAAAATTAATACTGACATGCCTTATAAACAAATACGTTACTTACTGAGATTAAAAATTAAGTATATCAATCCTTAAGCATGAAAATTGGTCGGGCATGTGAGTGAAATGAAATTACAAAGAATGCGTTTGAAAAACGATTTGCATATCTACATTTATAGCTGTAAATTATTAGCGGCGTTTCATTGACTGCATGACAATTATTTTCCATATACGTTTAGGTATATGTAATTAGTTATATTACATTATTTCAATATAATATAATTGAAAAAAGAGGATTACTCACATGGTTAAGTAAAATATATGAAATTTCGAACGTATTTTTAATGACGAAAGAAGTGCTAATGGAAGATATGTATGTACATATGTATGTATATAGAAAGTTTATTCGTTATAATTGTAATTTTAGTATCATATAGTATCATTCTTCTTTTATCGAGTATCATTTAATGAAACTTATATGTGATTACACGCCTGTTAGTTATATCTCTGAAGTTTGCTCTATATTCTCTAAATTAGAAAAATTTAAAAAAGAGAAAGACAGTTTTCTCTGTTTCTAAATTTGTGTGGTGTGATGTTTCTGCCTATCTACCACTGTCTCTTTCAATTTTGGACTCGTTGTAATAAAATTCAGCGAAAAAGAATTCATTTTACCTCAGTGCCCAATTTCACGCAGCCAAAAGTGAAAATGGGAATACTTATCCATTTCTATTATGCGCCATAAAGATAAGTGCCAGCTTACATATATATGTATATACACCATTAGACATCGTATGAGTATACACATGTATTACGTCGCGTTTGCGCTGATCAAAACGTATGGTGAAATGCTGAAGGACTCTAATATATTCTCTTTTGAAATGGCAATTTCAACAGCTACGCACACATACACACTTGCCGGTAGTGAGCTCGGTAAGCGCTTGTAAGCCTGCTCATATATTCTTAAGACATACTCAATAGCAAAGAGCTGGTATGCATTTAGATCAATAAGTACTTCAGCGGCATACTACTCTCAATTTTATGCGAACCCATTCAATTGGCAAAGTTCGATTTACTGTTGCCAGTTGTTGTAGCGCCTCTTCATAGCCAAGCAAAGGCAAGAAAGGCATGCTAAGGACTATCCAAAACCATTAGCTTAAAATATAATGTGAGACATAATAAATGATACCACCACATATGTTTTCATATATACCATAGGTATATATTTTCAATTCGTCCAAAACTTGCATTGCTGGTGTGCTGCTAGGCGAATGTATCCTCACCTGCGCCTTCCTTCACTTTCGCACTTTGCAAAATTTAATATAACACTTTTCGACTATTTCTCAAGAGGTCTTTCACTCAGCGATTTTTTCCAAAAGGTTGTAACCAATGAAGAGGCAAATATCTGTGTATAGAAATAAAAGTAAAGCTAGTTATATACTTACGTACGTAAAACGTATTTCTATACAAGAATGATAAATATTTGTTTTGAAAGATAATCTTTCATGTATTCTAACTATGGGCAAGTGAATATTCACAGCAAAATGTTTGTAAATAATTTAAAATGTAATATTCATGAACAAGATACTTAAATTTGTGGGATTTTTAATTCTTCTCGGAATCTTATCTTTCTCTGGCTTGATATTGTTTGGATCAGTGGCCGAATTTAGATTCTCTGTGATGATTAGGTTAGGTTAAAATGTCGATTCTAATAGGGAAATCACTTGGGCAGCATAGAACGCCGGTCCGTTTTAGTTCGCTCAGACTTTTACATACAAGATCACAAAATTCTTACAGGTTGACAAGGCCTGTCTGGAATTTGTTGAGACGGCTAATAATAGTTTCAATTATGTCTTTAGGACCGGACAAGAGACCAAGATGTTTCAGCCACAGTCTCCTAAAATTGCGGCAAGATGAACTTTGCTCAGGGCAAGTAGTGCAGTAGAACACATACATTTTACTATTGGTAAGAAGAATCTCGTAGTCGCCCAAGACCGCCTGCTAAGTCTTAATCAGTCCTCAGGCCGTTTTAAAATGGCCTCATCTAACGCAATTCGTGTAGATGGTGTACAGCAACAGCCGCATGAAATCTTGACCGTATGCTGCAGTTGCGTCGATATGTTGCCATCAGGGCTCGGGACTTGAAGGGATTGAATAAATTCAGTGCGGCGGTAAGATAACGTTCTTAAAAAGGTTTAAGAATACCTTCTTCTAGCCCCACTACCGGCACTTCTTCAGCGGTGCGGTTCCAGGAGTGGTGTCACCGACTGCTAAATGCGCATGATCAATTTCTCCGCAATTTTTAAGAGTGCGCCTAAATCGTAAGGACTCATTACAACAATCTACATTTCCGCAGAACTCTGTCCACATGGGTATTTTAGCTATCCTCAACTCGGTCTTGTATATGGCCACATCTGTCTTCCATTCATCCCTGGAGCCACTTCTACGGATTTTGTAGAAAAGTTTTCTGCTCGCCGTTAGCTCCGATGTCCACTAAGGTAGTTTCCCTATATCTTTCTGAGTTTTCAGAAGATTGGTGCTTTCAAGAGTAGTTCCACACACAGAGCTGAAAACCTCGACGAGCTCATCCATATCGGGCGCGTTGAAAGAGCTGATCAAAACTTTCTGCAATGCAGGGCTCAATTTATATGTATTTGTAAAGTTTCTATAGGATCTGCACTTTGCGACACCACGACGACCCGCAGCAACACATTCAAAAAAATTTAATTTTAGTCAACTCTTGAAAGATTTTGTTTGCTATAAGTCATTTAAGTAAATCAGTCGAAACTTTTGCATGCTTTTTCATCGTATCTGTGATTATATTTGCAGTAAATAATACTCAAATATTTAGATATAAAATTAGAAATATATGTATTTAGCAGATTGTACAGTTATTTGTTATTAATTAGGTATTGAAAAATGTATATCTTTTGAAGTTCAAGCAAACTTAGTCATAATTGATACAAGGTTTACAAAAAATACTTGTATTTTGTCTTTCTCTCTTTTCTTTCCAAAATATAATTTTTTTCTTCATTTTGCATCTGCTCTCTCTTTCTTTTATTGCGTAAAATATAATAATACTATTTGCTCGCTTGCTGTCGTCATCATCGTTGTTGTCGTCGTTCTTTACATCGTGGTTGCATTGTGAAAAAAATAATAATAAAAAATTTAATAAACAAATAATTTACTTACCGTCGGCTTTTTGTATTAAACAAAATGATAATAATAATAATTCTCTACAATTTTATGCATTTATATACTTGTTTTTGTTTTATTTGTTCCCTCTCTCTTTTTTCTCTCTGCTCTTCTCTTTTGCAGGCGGGTGAGTCAAATGGCCTATTCAAAAAGACCATCTCAAAATTGAGCACAGAATATCGTTTGCAATTCGTTTGGCCCAATGTCCGACGAATAAAAGGCATTGAGTCCGGCGATGCGGCGGATCACCCCCGAAAATCAATATCAATGGGGGCGCTCAAAGCTAGCCAACAACAACAGCAACAGCAGCAACAACTGCATCTCAGGCAACACCCACAACCGGCAATGCCAACCGTTCATAAAAAACGTACAACAAATCAGAAAGAAGGTGCGACAATATTCAATTGTCGCTAATAATTAATTCACAATCATTAATTTACAAGTTAATGACTTTAACGTTTAATTAAAAGTAAAACTAAAATGTTTCGAATTCTCTCAAATTAATTTACTAACAACTAACTAGAAGCGTTTCAATTTCCAATTGAGTAATTCACATATGTATAAAAGCTCGACATAATCAAGTTAGTTAAATTACAACAAACTTTTGTTGCTATTGTTTGACTAAAAAACAGCCAAGTTGTAACACTGGTGTGTGTAAAATGAAAAAGCGCTTAAGCTGAGTTTGGAGACCAAGCTGACAAAAAAAAAAAAAAAAAAAAAAAAAAAAAAAAAAAAAAAAAAAAAAAAAAAAAAAAAAAAAAAAAAAAAAACAAAAAAAAAAAAAAAAAAATAGAGAGACTCGAAAGCTTTCTATTTTTTCTACAAAAGTATTGAAAAGTAAAATATAACACCACCCCTTGTATATCGTACTCAGCATTCTAACCAAAACCATTTTTGGATATTGCAGGATTGCAATTTACATTAGTTTTCAGTGAGCCCAAATCTCTCACAAATTTTTCATATTCTTGGTTCCTTTAAGTGATGATATGAAATGTAAATTCTACCTTTATCCAATTTGTGAATCTTACAGCTTTATAAGTCAGACAGACGAGCATTTCGAACATATTTGAACTAGTATGTGTAACTAGCTCTCATGTTTTTAGAAAAGGTCCTTCCGAAATAAAATTTGAGGTTATCAGGACAATAAAAAATAGACTAGTTTTTGATTGTTTCACGAGCAAGATTTGAATTGCATTCAAAATCAGCAGAATCAACTTAAGTGCTATTCATTTTTCAAAACTGACGCACATAGTGTTACAACTAGATGACCTTGGTAAAAATTAAACTCGATATTGAAAAGCAAAAAAACTGGAGGTAGTAAATAATTGTTGTACAATTTATTTATTTACAAGCTTTCGTAGTAAAGCTTTTCAAAAAATATTTTCCGAAAATTTTAAGAAACATTGCGGCTCTTAAAGCAATTAAAATTTAATGCTCGCGTTGGTAGATATAATTTTTGAAAAGAAAAGTTGAATTATTTTGAAGTTTTTTATGTACACGCTGTCGTAAATCTGTTGCTTCAAGTACGAAACGATAAAAATTGTACCGTAGTATTCAAAATTAAGTTTTTTTCAAGTAACAGAATATGCATGCTTTTTGCCGCTCCTAAAAATATGCAAATAAAAGTTGTAAACCTGAACTCATTGCAAAAATCTGCGGTAACGATGATCAGAGCAATACTTGTTGCATAATTTTAGCAAACTATGTTTGGGTCTGTATATGCATACTCTGTTAACATACTTTTTCTATAAAAATATATATACTAATTTGTAGATTTTAAATAAGTCAAGCGAACTGCACAAGACTATAATTATAATGTTTTTGAAAATGCGAAATCCTTTTGAGCGTTTCTAAAAGTGAAAGGATTAACAAAAATCTGTTACTTGTGTCAAATTAGAAAAGGCGTAGCGATTAGTTTTTGATAATTCTAATTAAAAAAGTATATATGGCATACCTTTAGGGAGTGACTAATTAAGAAAAAAATACGTAGCATAACTTTAGGAAGTAGTAAATGCTTTGAGTGGGCTGAGAGTGAAGTGAATATGCGGCTTTCCGAGAGAGAAAATACCAGCTATACGATGTCATTAAATAAAGGCAATAAAACCATTTCTACACAACGTGTCTGTATTTGAAAAGCTGTAGTGTTCAAAGTAAAGCTGTAAAGTTGCCAGAGATTTCTTGATTATATTTGTATTTTCGCCTCCATTGCCGATGCTGATTTTATGGGAGAAAAATTGATTACTATTCAGCAAAAAAACAAAAAAAAAAAAAAAACAAATTTTTTTTTAATTCCATTCTCTAGCTAAATTTAAGGTCAGGCCTTTCATTGCTTATGCTCAAAACATCAAAACAACAACTTCCTTATTATTGAATTCCAAAAAAAGCTAAAAAAACGCCTCAGAAGGATTTGTTCCATTTCAAATACATTTTTAGCGGACTGTGTAACTTTAAATAGTACTTTAATTGTATTGAAAAGTATACCGTAATTTTACATTATAATTTGTTTACATTTTCTCTTAGACATTTATATATTTTATAGCTTTAAAATATCATTTGCTAACTAATTTCTCTAACAAAAATCTATTAAATTGAATATACTGGAAAATATTGCCAATTTTACTAAAGAAAATTCTCTATTACAAAAGTTTCCTTCTTTATATAGAACGAAATTAAAATAATGCAAAGTAATGCATTCACTCTAAATATGCTTTTTCAAACATAAAATTTTGACAAAAAAATGTAAGTTGAAACTTTCAAAATGCATAAAATGACGTAAGTGTTGAAGTGTTAATAACAATGAAATATTCTAACTTATCTTAATTTTTTGTTATTTACACAAAGAATAGTGAAACTGTGTGCTCAATGAAAGCTGTAGATTTTGGTAGTAATACTACTAGATTTAGTAGAAATACTAAACTAATATGTGCATATATTGCATGCATATCAAAACGAAACGAACAAATTTAGAATCCATGACTCAAAAACACTTTCGTAAAGTTTAAAAATTGATTTGGTAAGCGATTTGCATACAATCTGGCAGCTTTAAGACATTTACTGTGATATGAAAATAGTTTTCCTCACTTCTACGACTTTCAGTGAGCACAAATTATGATTTTATTTTCTTCTGTAGTATTATTTAAATGTAGCAGAAATCATACAGTGAGCATGCCATTATAAAGAACAGTTATTAATTGTATGGAAATTTAATTTTAGTGTACCGTTATGTCCAACAATTAAGGAGTTTTTCATTTGTTTAGTTCTTCTTCGTGACTGTGAGGAAAGGCATGACAATTAACTTCACATCCCTCATGTGATTCTTTTGTATATTTTCTCTACGGAATTTTGATTGTTTTTATTAGCAGGACATAGTCACAGAGGAAAATAGACAGCAAAATAAAAGCTATATAATAATAAACTGAGATATATTTAGGTTCATACAGAGGTGCCTTAATTTCTTTGAGTTGCAAAGAGAAAAAAAAAAAATATCCACCAAATCGGCTTTTCAATTTTTATGTATTTAAAGGATTGGCCCTTTTTCCTAAAAAATTTAGAATGTTAATGGATGTCACGTTTTGCACATCAGAAAAAGTCGAATTCGTCTTCCCATCAGCTCTTTATTTAAACGGGCTAGAAACCCCTACAAAGAACACGGTTACTCCATTTAATATAGAAAAAAATCTCAAAATGCTTTATGATATGTATATTATATTAAAATATATGACTGAAACCTAATATCGACCGATAAGAGATAGAACAATGTCAAAAATCGCACTTGTTATGAACATATAACCACAAGACCGATTTTTATACCTTTTTTTCGTAAGTATGAATTTTAACTTATAATGCAAAGAGAAATTGTGTCTCGAAAGACACAACTTAAGGTCAAATTCATCAACGTATAAGCCGTTTTTGATCGTTCTCTTAATATCTCTCCAATCGAAATCAGCTTTACTTTTCTTTCTCCCACGATTGCGTGTTAAATAAATAACGTGAGCAAGGTAAGCTCTGAGTGAAGCTCAATAGGTCCAGCATGACTTTAACAATCGTTTCTTTAAAGCCAATAGTACAAATGTAATGAGGAGAGCATAGTAATTTTAAAACGTTCTTTCACTGGATTCGAATACAGTAATTTTTAATAAATTTTATTTCTTTATTTTTTTAAGTTAATATCATATGAATACAACTAGAGGCTACACAGTGTAAATTTATTTACAAAATAAATGAAATGTAAATACACAAACAAATGTGAGCGTTGCAGTTTAGGAAAGAGCCTTCGTTAGAACTGTTTAAATTTATTTGGTTAATTTTCAAAGAAAAATAATTTTTACTACTTTAGCTTAGCTTTCTAATTTATGCGTGAAATTGAGCTTTAAAATTCCAAAATTTATGCTGCTTCCGCTGAGAAATATATTTGCTACTCTACTCCAAAACAATGCTGCTTCTACTATATTTTATTTTAATTTAATGCAAAAATACCAAAAATGTATTGAGTAACAGTAAACCGGCCAGCTTTGCTGGTGTTAATAGTGACTGCGAATTTGAGATAATGAAAGCTGCTTTTGCCTAATTTCTTCTCAACTGGTATTTATTTATTTTCGATTTTTTTTTCATAATTTTATCTAACTGTAATATTCTCCTCAAACGACACTTGCTACATTTACTACATTAATTTATTCGTGTAATTCAATTCAACCTGATTTGTTCGATGAAATTTCGTTCTATATTAATACCATTCATCCACAGCGTACAAGCATACTAACACATGCCAACACTTAACAAATATACTAACAAACACGCATACAAATTTCACATTAACATTTACTCTCACATACATAGGCACACTAACATTTACATGAAAATTGTATTTTGGCTTAATTTTTTTCTTATTTCGCAAACTTCTATGCGCCACCCAAAAACCCCATTTTATTATTTGTGAAACATATTTAGCTATGCGCCACTGAAGGAAACCCCCCTAACACCTAACGGCTGCTGCACTGTCCCCCAAAATATTTATTGAAGATATTTTTTTGAGTTACTTTGCTTAGTTTTCAATTCATGCCGCCCGATTTCATTTCACTGCTGCCTTTTCCTCAATAAAATTTATATTAATAAAATTTTTTTCTTTTTTGTATTTGTGTTGCATTGCTGGCTTTGGTTTTATCACATAACATGCTCGAGGGACACGTTTCGTTTAGCAAAATATAAATTCTTTCCTGTTTGAGGAAATTTGTTTGGTTATTTAGTCCAGTTTGGCCTAAGAGATGATGCAGTTCTTAGTCGTATGCGCGATATTTTCTTCCGATTTTCAGATTTGCTGCTCGAAACATTTCTGATGATTATATGAGTGTACATTTAAACAAATAAATTGAAAAAAGAATAATACTCTTAAAGATGAGAAACAGCAGTTGAAATAAGCACAAGCTTTAACTATTTCATGCATACAGTATGCTGCCCTTCATAGCTATCCAACTGTGATGAAGACTGATCGATTACATTACAGGGTTCAAGCACTTCATAAGTGAGCACAGTGTTCTTCTTTATGATAGTTCCATAAATACAGCCGCTGTCTAACACAGTGTCACAGCAACCTCAAAAAGCTAGTTGAGTGTTGTCAATGCATATTAGTTCCAGCTTGAAGACTGCGAAAGTGCTTTTCAATACTTTTTAAGTCTAATTCATAAAGTATTTAGTAAACACTAAAAATAACAAAAATTAATATTCTCCTTAAGCTAAACGAAATATATCTCTCCCTCTCTTTCTTTTCACAAGTTTCACATTTTTATTAAAGTTTTATTATTTTCTTTAAGATTTTCTCATTCGGATATATTTGTTGTAGTAATTTATTGTACAAACGATTAAGAAAAAAAAATTATATAGCAATTTAAGACTTAAATACTTTCGATACCTTTTTCTGCTACATCATAACTTATCGATTATTATAGAAATATGTTATAATATATAACTTTCTTGATCACTGCAAACACACTAAGAAATGAAGTGGAACGAAAATTAAATTTTTTATATGCTTTCAGCTACACTACATGAGCTGGAGCCGCTGGTTAGCGATGCAGAAGAAAGCAAGCCACAAGAAAAGTATGCAAAAACAATTTCACATTTTTGTAGAAATAGTTACTTTTTTCGTTTCTTATACACCCTTTTTGGCACATTTGAATTTTTTTCATTTTTTATTATTTTTGTGTTTCAATTGTCTTTCGAACTCATTCACTCACTAACAAATTGCAATTTGTCTCTTATATCGAGTTCAAATTCTCCATTCAGACGGCAGAGGATATGTATAAATATGTGTGTGTGTGTAGCGGAATAGAAGTCATACCTATAAAGCGTTTCATCTGGTGCTTAATCGCACAGTCACCAAAATAGCTTTATCTCCTGCCACACCTTACCTGCCACTTAGTACCGCCGCCACCCCCATTCATCATCATCACATAATATCACCGCCATTCATTCCTTTCAATTTTTCACTCTTTATGTGCAATATGTTCGCAGCATATGAAAATTTAAAATGACATTTTTCTCTTTGCATTTTTGTCCACCTTTTGTCATATCCGCTGCTCGTCCATTGCGATTTCCGGCGCTTTAAAAACCGCACACGTACACAAACAAATGCTTTTGCCAACAACGACAACTTTGTGAAACTACCTTCAAATATGCCATATGGCAACACAAAATTGCAACAACTACAACAATGCATCAACCAATCACACAACACCATGCATACATCGTGTACTTGGCTTGAAATTTCCAAATTGTCACTTTGCTTGCACACAAATGCGAAATTCGATAAAAAATATTTAACAAAAAAATCAATTGCAACATGCTTGAACGGTAACTCGCTTCGAACGAATGACAAATTGACAATTCGCAAAAAAAAAAAAAAAAATTTAATTACATGCTTGATTGCACCTGATCGCCATAAAAAAATACAAAAACACAACAAAACGAAATTAACGATGTGCATTCTTGCCGCACGAGCAGACAAGTCACCATTGTTGAGAAGGTCGAACGAAAAATGACTATACGGCCATTTTCGCAAGCTTTCGACCAAGAACGCACCAATCACTTCATAACCAAGAAGGAAAACTTTGGCTTTGACGAGATCAAGGGCGGCGTCGGTGTGGATAATAAGCAGCAACAGCAGCCGGAGCAGGAAGTGCTCTTGAATGGCACAGCACCGCCACGTTCGCAGCCGAATTTGGATTTGTGGTTCAAGGAGGTAGTTGAACTGCGAAAGAAGGCCGGCGAGTACAAGGTATGATATTATATATATATATATATATATATATATATATGTATATATATTCGTATATGTATTTAACTGGTATTACAAAATCATCATATAACTTTACATTGCAGTGTCGCGGTTGGGGCATAGAAATCGATCCGGAGCTGTACAAGAAGCAAAAGGACCTTTGGGAGCAGGTTTCCAAGCGCAGTTCACTGTCTGCCTTATCATTAGCATCTTCCGTGCATAGGTAACGCTACTACTTGCCATTCGTCCCTACATATGTATATATATATGCAAAATTATATTAATATATACCTCTTATATATGTGCGTACAACTTGCAGACCTATTACTAAGGAGGAGAAGGAGCAGGAGAATAATAAAAAATCCATACCATTAAGTAAAGCCACACAAAAAACTCGAGTTCCTGGCCATGCCCATTTGCTTGATAATAAAGATGAGATTTCCGCACTGCCAGCTCGCTTTAACAATATACGTCATCATTTGGAGCGCACCACCGGTCCTGGTATACAATTTATAACTCATTTGCATACATTTTCATAATCATACAGTGAAACACTGCCTACATACATACGATTTAACAAACACACATACATGCAAAGTAGTTGCACATCCATGACTAAGGCTATGCTGTTGCCAATATTTTCCCTCCATATCTTAATGAAGTCCACTAAGCATCACTGTCTAAGTACTATCTTTATGGTCTTATAAAACAAAAGAGTTTGAGAAACTTTTTGGCGATTTAGAGGCGATCTTTCTGAATGTTACTGTTGTATAACCTTGTGTGTCAAGTTTATTTCATTTCTTCGTCAATATTTTTAAACTAACAGTTACTTTTCTATTTTGTTAACACCACCAACTACCCCAATGAATATTTTGACAACTGAAGATGCTGCTCTCTTTACAATGACACTTTAAATTCACTGTGCAGCCGATTTTCCGTCTTTATATCCGAGCAACCTCAACAAATATAGTCAACGTCCACTCAGACTACAGAAAAAAAATTTTACAAAAAAATATTAAAAATTAAAATAATTAGAAGAGGGAGGGGACAGGTTTCCTGGTGGTCTGAAAAAAAAAACAAAAGAAATTCTTAATCACTAAGGATGCTGTTATCGTCCCTATTTCAGGGAACACGATTTTTTTTTTTAAATGGGGACTGCCTGAAAATAAAAATAATTTTTACGCTTTTTTTGAAATTCCTGAATTTTTTATTTAAAACAAAAGATAAAGGATAAAGGATTATATAGAGATGTTCACACAAAGTTTCAAGTAAATTGGTTGCATTGATAATGCCGGTACCGTGTGGAAAAAAGTATTTTCGAGAAAAACGTGTTTAAAAAAGGGAGTCTAACTACCTACCGGGCTAGGTACTGCGTCACTAAAGTAACTGTAGCTCTTAAAATAATTTTAATTTTTAAAAATTCTTTGGAGGATATGTTCTTTACATATATGAAAGAAAAAAAATCGAGTTTTTCAAAATTCTAGAGTAGAATACCCCCTTAATCGTAGTAACTTCAAGTATATACCTATTCCCAATTTAAAAATCTTTCGAGATCTTTGGCCGATCAACCGATAGCTACCGCGGGTAACAACTTTAGTAACTAATTTTTTGGTTGAGAATACACTACTGACAAACTGTTCACATTTTCTGCCTCTTCATTCTGCTTGCTGATAGGATTATTAGCTTAAGATAAGTTAGATTAAAATGTCGATTCTAATAAGGATCTCATTTGAACATTGTACCTAAAAACTTCTTTATATACTGTTGTGATCCAGTTATCCATTACAAATCGACGAAGCGCTTTGAGCTTCCCACATCCTTATTAAGACGGTTAATGTTAGTTTCGGTTATGCTTTCTGTTTTGCCGAATGTCAGACTATCGAGATTTTTCAATGGAAGAGAAAGTGCCCTTCTCAGCTAGTGTCGCAGTTACATTTTTAGCTGAATGTTCCACTTTTATACTATAGCTGTATTCCTTTCATACTACACTGCTTTCAAAATATGAAAAAAGTAAATGAAAATATTAATAACAAACATCAAAACTTATTTCTATTATCTTTCACAATAACTTTTTATTATATAAACCAACAAGTCAGCTCTCATTCGCATTCATTAACACGGAGACAAAGTTTACTCTTGCACATAAGATACCCATGCGCTACAGCTGCTTCATGCGTTCTCGCCAAATTCCACAATATTAACTATTTCATAGCATTCCATTCCACTTAATTGGCCCTGAGAAAACAATACCAATGCGTTACCACTTCAAAACCGTTTAAAAGCTCCTCAAATGGCAGCAGGATAGTCTCATCTTTGCCAATTCGCTACTAATACTACCTACCTTCTTTCCACACTCTTACAGATGTTGAGGAGGGTGCACTGCTGCCATCGCCCACACGCGAAAAGCTAATGCCGGCAATCACCAAACGTGAGTCCGAATCACAACGCGGCAGCCCCAAGAAGACGGCCGCCTCACGACACGGCTCACCACAAAAGGGCAGTCCACAGAAGGGCAGCCCCAAAAAGGTGATCAAAAGTAAGTACCAAACATAGCTGTTGTATGCTAAAATACAGCCGCACAAAAAATGTCACACCAAACAGCATGTGTGTGTGCGTGTTAGTGAAAGTTCCTACCGTTTATAAGCGAAAGCAATCCGATGAAAATTGAATAATCTTATAGCGAAAGCGCAATGGTGAAAGTCCAAAATGCCACTAATTTGCAAAATACGCACATGAATTTGTTGAGAATATTAGTACACACAAATAACGTACACGAAATGCAAACACACACGGTGTTGTTCCCAATTACCTACACTGTCGCCTTAGAATTTTCGAAACTGCTATAATATGAATTGAAAGTACTTCTTTAAGTGTATATTTCTGAAAAAAAAAAAAAAAAATTCTACGTTTTTTTTTTGGTTTGAATATATTGAGCCGAAAAATAAGTCGAAATTCTGTCAAAAATTATGGAGTACTTTTTCCACTTTTTTTACTCTTCTTAAATCTTCTTTGTATTATTTTGCACTACTGTGTTTTGGTTTACATTGCAACATTTGCCGTTTGCGTTGCGCAGCATTATCAAAATTTGGTTTGAATTTGTTTTTCTTATTCCTGAAATGTTTGCAATGCTAAGCATACATATATATATTTATTATGATGGAAATATATTTATATGCAATATTATTGAACATTTATGCTATGCTTGCTTATTTTACTTTAACTTGCACCACATTATAACCGATTTAATTATATACACACATACATACATATAATTATCAATAAATAGTGGTAGTTATGATTACAAAACCAGCTGCTATGCTATTGAGCCATATCATAGAAGCTTTAAGTCTAGAGAAGTTTAGTAGCTGGAAGACCTTAATGGGTTGCATTAAATATAAACGGTTAGGTATTTACACAAGGTGGTTATTATAAGTTTTAAGGAAAATAGTAATTTTCTACGAAAAATTTTTTAGTGTGTGTTATTTTAATTTTGATGAACAATTCTTCTTTTTTCAAAAATCACCGAATCATTTACAGTTTGCTTCTTCACTTAAGCTTGACTGGCTGAATATAGCTGTTTTCAAATTTTTATTAAATTAATGATTAATTCATTTAGAATTCAAAAATTACTTTGGGGAATTAAATTTTGTGGCACGGTACCTTAAGGCTATTATGCTGGTTTAATCGCAAAAAAGTTCTTAAAATACAAAACAGTTTTAAGCGTTGAATTTTTAGAGATGCAAATTGTGTTGCACAAAAAAAAAATAATAATAATTGCAAGTCCACATTTTTGGCATTGAAAGCAAGCGGCAGGCCTATATTACTTGCTTCACTGAAATTTAGAGCTTTATGTCATAAAAAAGTGTTATAGAAAAGCACATAGTATCTGGAAGAATATGCGCAACATAATCGCGGATTATAGATAGAACTTCCTGTTAGCCATACTCAGTGCTCATATTTTAAGTTTCATCCTTTTTTCAAACACTCAGTAATGCCCAGAAAAGCTAGGCGCTGAACCATTGCTAGAGATGATGACAAGTCTTTGCTTGAAAAGTATTTTTTTGCTTATTAAAAGCTGTTAAACGTAAGTTGTTTTCTGTCCAGAGCGGATAATGATTTTGAATTACATTTACCATAATTATTAGGGGTATTCTCTTGTTCTTGGAAAACCTTTGCACAGTGCACGAATTGTAGATATTTCCGCTTGAAACAGATGCAGAAAATTATTTGCAATGGCTGTAAAATATCTCATACGAAAACCCATGTTTATTCTCGTGCAATGACATGTAAGAAAATAATTGCAACCCTATTCTAGCTGTCATTTTATGTAAATAGTAAAGTAAATTTTAAATAGATTTTATAATTTCTATTTAAATTATGAAGGCTTGTTGCAGTTTTTTTGTTAAAAATTAATACAGAAGGTGCGCCAATTCACAATAGCCATGCACAGTGGTCATTTACAGTAAACTGACCGAATCAGCCGTTTGTATATTACTAGATTCTGCAAAGGGTGCTATCGTGCCCTTGTATATTTCGGTATAAGATTTTTTCAATCTGCAAACCCGCAAGAGCAGGAGAATTCCCCTATTGTATTTATCGAGACTGCTTTTCACAGCAGGTTCGTGTCTTAAGTCTTTTGTGATTAAGGATTCTAAGGCTGACAGCAGAGTAAAGCGTTGCGCAAATGATCCTAAAAGCAAATGGAAAAAGCGTGTATATAGCAATTTATAATGCAGTATCGTTCATAAAACAAATTAAGCTAAATTTTAATAGAGAACTTTCTTGTGCATTTCAACTAAAAATTATTAAGAATAAAGTCGAAGTCAAGCATTAAGGACTATTAAAACTATTTTCTACGACTATAGTATAGCCCATGTTTTGCAATACCTTTGGCATGTTTTTTGCATTTTTTGCTGAGCATGCTTGGCCTCACAGACTAAGAAAACTAAGATCGAGTAAATAATATTTACAATTAAAATTCCTAATTTTTTTTAGTTGTATAAGTATTTAGGGAAGAAAGTGCTAGTTAGCACATTCTAGGCTACAAAAAGTACTAAACTATTTTTTATTTGTGTAGAACTGTCACCCAAAAAGGTCTGCTAAAAAATGTATAGCCTACACATGTGTAAATAACTAGTCGACATGTATGTAAATAAAATTTCACTTTAATAATTGCGCCCGAATGAGAGTTTCATTGCTAGCGAATCAAGTAAAGCGCATTACAAAACCGTTATGTAGTGACTAGAAAATATTTTAGCGAAATTTGCGTTCTATACTATAGCTACATATATATATATATATATAGTATATATATTAATGTGTGTGTGTCCATGTCTTTGTCTATACTATTGAAAATACAACATCTCTTTCCACTGTCTCTGCTCTGTTGTCTATGATTTAAAACTTATGTGTATAATATGAGTAACTGTAAATCTATATGTGCGTGTGTTTTTATCACAAAGACCACTAAAACACATTCACTGTGTCAATCAAATCACAAAACCTCGAACTCAACACCCAAAACCAAAAAAAAAAAGAAAGAAATTAACACAAAATACAGTCAATTTCGTAATTCTCATTTGCTAATTAAAATAAAATAAAAAATTCCTCTATATCACAACCTTCATCACAAAAAAAAAAAAAATAAAAAAAAAATAATGAATACCAAAAAAACAAACAACAACTATCATTTTAAACTGTATCACAACGATCACAACAACTACAACAACAACAGCGCGTTCACAATCCGTTGGTCCGGCCGAGCATGTCTCGCCGAAACGTCAACTGCGCTCCGCCAGCACAGCGCCTAGCGCCCGGCTAACGGCTGGCAAGAAGACACCCGTTGTACCTCAACATGCGACAAGCGCTGGAACGGCCGCAAGCGGAACCGCCCTCGAACGTAAGCCACGCCCATGTAAGTAGACGTTGTTGTATAAAGCAAAGCGTACAAAATTGCATTGTGAATTGCAGCGCATCAAAAATGCCATACAATTCATATTAATGTTTATTCTTCACTTTTGCTTATGATTTCTTGCGTTTCAATTTGTTTCTGGCAAATGTGATTCGATGTTTAATTAGAGTCTGTTATTCTAACTGTGTCTTTTATTTATATTTAATTTCTCCTTTTTTTACTTTAATTTTATAATTTCCTTATTAAATGCTTTTTTTCAATATTTTGATTTCATTTTGTTGCTTCTCGTTGACTCATTTCAATTTCAATTTCATTGTTCATTGTTCATACTTCAATTGTCATCATTTCATGTCTCATTTGTCATTACAATCCAATTCATGTGTCATGATTTATCTCATTTCCATTTCATTACATTCCCTGCATATAGTAGATAGCGGATAGTGTGCTAATTGCATATTAGGTTTCGTTAATGGCCCTAAAATACATTCACACATGAGCCGTTTATGTGTTGGAAATATTTGAGAACCACTGTTAGCGTGTGAACTATATGTTAGTTAGTTGTTATTGCTAGCAAAATATTATCGACATAATTTTTTTTATTAAATTATGCACAAACCGTAAACATACCCTCTAGTTTTGCTAGTTTAGTGCGTACTTAGCTGTTAATAGCGGTTTGTGGGTTTTGAAATTCTTGTTTTATTTTAACTCTCTTTACATACTCTTATATATGTACTCGCTAGCGTTTTCAAACTTCAAAATCCAGCACAAGATATTTTCTTCTTCATTTATATAAAAAGAAATGCTGGAATTGCAACTACTTCAGATAATCGTTCCTTGTTTGTATGAATATATAGAAATAGTGTGTATTTAGCTTAGTTAATCGAGTTCTTTAACCATAATTGTCTAAAAATTTAAAAATTTCAAATAACACATAAACAATTTCTTTCGTTCGATATTTGTTTTGGTACGACTTTTACCTCCACCACTTACTTACTGAACTCTCAGCATGTCAAAAATTTACTTGAAACATATTTGATCTCCAATCAGAATATGGTGAAATGCATTGTTAATTTTTGTGATATTGAGTGTCTATTAATATAAAAAGTAATTTGAAATTTTACTATTACTTTTATTGTTACGATGTTGATGCCGCAGTTTTCTCTTTCAAAAAATATATATTTTATTTTAATCTACGCGACAGTATCAGAATCTTGAAAATGTAGATGCACATATACAACAATATATACAATGTTTTTAAGCGTTTTGTATAACTAAATGAAAAAATGGGTACTCACCAACCAGCGAGTTTAATTTGGAAACCGCTAAAAAGTTAATATAACACGAGATTGTTGTGCCATTTTGAATCAAAAAACCTTGAAGTCAAGAATAGAATTTAAGCGTGCGCGTGAAGTCAAACTGCAAAAATAATTATACATTACCTGCAGCTTATCGACGTAAAAGATTGCCACCCTGTAAACTGTGCTATGACATATCGTTTTTCAACAATAAAACTGTCTTTTAAACCAAGTCGTTAAGCCAGTGTGCAAAAACGTGAAATTATCTGCTTAACTTAATAAATCCATTGATTGATGTGTGTGCGAAGTGGCGCCATCTTGTTGACACTAAATGTTGTCGATATCACGAGCTTCAATATCAGGCATCAGATAGTTCTCACCGCCACCATTTTTAAAGAAATATTGACCTATGATTCTACCAGCCCACAAACTACACCAAAACTTTTTTTTTTCTTGATGAAAAAGCAGTCTTTGAATCTCTTATGGGACTCATCGCTGAACAAAATTTGGCTCGAAAACTTCAGATCTTCTTGGAACTTTTCAAGAGGCCATAGAGCGAAGCGTTGCCACTTCGGAAGGGTTAGCGGTCTTAGTTCTTGTTGTATTTTGCAAGCTTTCAATTCAAGATTTCGACGTAAACTGCGCCAAGATTTCGACGTTCCACACGCCAGTCCGAGTAACTCCGAATGGCGCCGAATCGACTATCCGTGATATTCGTGTACACTCTCAGCTATGACTGCTATATTTTCTTCAAATCCTGCTGGACTTGTTCTATTCGGTCGAATATTATGTAGTAATGAATGAGTCGATTTTTTCTTTCCGTCTGTCTGTCCGTTTATTCGGTGTCAAGTCCTTCCTTGGAAAAGATGTTTTTTTGACAAGGTGCCTGCGTCAAGTTCCGCACAGATGATTACATAAATTCGATTCGATTCGATTAAATTGTTCAGATTGGAGCTTACACTGCCATTCAGACTAACAGATAAAAATCAAAATGAAGATGTTTTTACGCTTAACCTCTATGGAATATTTACGTGAATATTAAAGCTTAATAAAGTCCTGATCTAGACATATCGTATCAATCAATGATTTTCGTCATTGAATATCAGTTATTGCGATGCTGTGATGCTCGCAAAACAGTGCCTAGCAAAATTTTAATAGGAAAGGATAAGACATGCAAGCCACCTAGAAAATAGCCGTATGAAAAAAACGTTATTTCAAGCAAAAGTGTTTGAAAACAAAAAAAAAAAMAAAAAAAAAAAAAACAAATTAAATATATATATATATAAGGATACCAGAATAAAAGTGAGAATATTGCGTATATATGCTTCTTTCAGAATAAAAATAAAATCTAGTTTTGTTGCAAAAACTATCGAAAAGTCGTCTAATTAGTAACTTAACTCTTTTTCAGTTCCGTCTTGTTTTGTTGTGTAAAAATCTGGTTGTGTAAATAGTAAATAACAACTGCTAAAGTATTTTATATAAAACAGAAATATGGAAATAACTATTATTAAATACGCACCAGGCGAGTTGCGCTAGAGTAGTGGGAAATCTTATGGATTTGTTGTGAATTAAAGTAAAAGTGTATATAGTTAAGTTTAAATTTAAGAATCGGTTTTATATATAACATCAAATTTCTATAATTAAAAACAAAAGTTATAGAGTTTGAGAAGCGAATGTCTATTAAGTTTGTCATTCTTTGTAGTTCCATCTGTTTTATTCTTCTTATTTTGTAGCCTATGTTGGTGTAATCTTGTTTCTGTTTTGTTTTGCTGAATTTAATTTCCATTTGACTTGGTTTCGTTTCCCACTTTTGTTGTAGTTTATGCTAGATATTTTATAAACACAAATTATTATCGCAGCTGAGTAAAAAAAAATTATTTGTTTTTGTTTTTTTCGATAACTTATGTCTCCAACAACAAAAACACTACTACAAACAAACTGCTAACATTTTTACAGCCACCCTATCCACCACACTCCATTCACGTACGAAGAGTAGTTCCCTACCACCGCCCAGCGGCAGAGCTCAGTCAGCTTCTGCTACTGCGGCTACCACTACTACTACAACTAACGCAGCAGCTGCAAAACAGTCGAGATCCACACACGAACCCACGAAATACCCGAAGTCCAATCAGCTGTGCAAAAACTTCACACAAACTGCATACGGTATGCCCTTACTGCGCAAGAAGGATAAAGACAAGACAAATTTGATAAATCTTGGCAACAGCAGAGTTGGTGAGAGTCGCACTGTCAAAGCGCGTCCGAAGTCCACAGGTGGTGCCATAAATGTGACAGCGAGTGGTGCTAAGCCCGCCAGACCGGTTTCCCTCACCGAGGCCGTACTGCTACCAACTAAGGCGGCTACGACAACAAAGGCGACCACAGCTAAAATCGCCGCTGATGCCACGAAAATTGATGCAACAACAACAAAACCATTGGCAAAAGAATTGAAAAGCGATAATGAAACACAGAAAACAGCAGCACCAAAGGCAAAAGCTCCAGTTGTTGTCGCAGGCAAGGACGACCAAGGATTGCAACCAGAACAAAAGGACACTGCAATGCCACTCAAAACGGCAGATCCCATGATGACTAGCGTATTCGGCGCGCTACCAAATGTTGGCGTTGACAGCAAAGATGTCTCCAATCTTATGACTGCCAGCGTGTATGGTGGATTCGGTGGCAGTCGCGTCACTGTTGATCCCATGTTGACGAGTGTATTTGGTCAATTGCCTGCTGAAGAGGTTGCCGGAGACGCTGTACGCAATATTGCCGTTGGTGGTAGTGGCAGCGGTGGTGGTGATGATGTTGGTGGTGGCAGTGGTGTTGGTATGGTTAGTGGTGCTGGTGGTGGTGGTGTTGATGTCACAGCGGTCAAAACCGTTGAGCCAGTATTGGCCAAAAATCTCACCTTGACTGGCTTAACGGTACCATACGCGCGGGATCATAAGAAATCCGGTGAAAGTGAGTAGAAGAAGCATTTGCTGACTTAACTACAACAAAACATACAATCATCTGCATACACACTTGTACTCAGCTTTGTATATGAGTACAAGTAAGTTTGTGTGTGTGTGTGTGTGTGCATATCTAAATAAGTAATCGTACTAACTCTAGTTTGGTTTTGCAACAGTTAACCATAATCAAATACGATATGAAACAATTTCAAGTTTTAAACATTTTTAGTCGTTCCTAGTAAATAAAGGTCAACGAAAATTATGCCATTTTACAGTTATTTAACAAAAACATATTTTCTTATTTTATTTATGTGTATGTAAATATGTAGTTGACGCACATATGTGTCTATATTAATGTTGTAAAGTGTACCAATGACAACTTATAATAGCATCTTTGTATCGATGACCCACACTAATGTCCAGAAGGTATTAGATAACATATACCGCGAATATTAGAGAAACGTACTCAATATTTCAATTGGTTAGCTTATTTATAAATTCTTGTTAGTAAATGTAATGATGTCACATAAATAATTGCATATATATTTGTGTGTGCGTGTGTGTTTTGGAATTGTGCTTTCTTAATATGCGTAAAATTATACATATTTTTTGGTAATTACTAAAGTTTACTCTTAAATAATATAATTAGCAACATAATGCGTTCTTAAAAGGGATTTTCAAAGGAAATTGAAATAGTAATAAAGGACGATTTTTAAGTTTAACCAAAACGAGAATTCTATCTTCAGCTTCGCACAAGAAGCATAATTAGTACAGTATTTTCTTAGCTCTTAGTGCTTAAACACTTTAACGAATATCGATATCGTCACCAAAAATGCAAAACACCGAAAATTTCGGCTTCCGCTAACAGATATAACCAAATATATAACCAATATATAAGTAATATATAACCAATATATAAGTAATATATAACCGATATATAACCATTTTATAACCAAAACTCAAGTTTTGTTTCAATATGAGTGATTTCTATTATATTGATTTTCCTTCGCCTGCAAACTTACGAAAAGTGGTGTTACTTTTTTTTGAATTTTAAGTGACGATATAAAGGTGCGTTGGCAAATATCTGGCTGGTTTTGGATACATTGAAATTCTATTTCAATTTCTTTATTTTTATAGCGAAATATAGAAAAAAATTGTGTACTATTTAGTATTTAATAGAAATTCGCGCGTAAGATCAGAGTAACTGTTACATTTATTGATATGTTTCGGACACCAAATCGTGAACTCATTAGGAAAATTGTTTTGTTCGCTGCAAGCATTCAATCATTTTCGTGCCAACCTTACACTAATGTCGTATAACAGAGGTAATTTATGAAAATGATTCTATGAAAACTAAGCATAGAACAACAAAGTCAGAGGTATCAAAATTTATACACTATATTTAATTTGTGCTTGAAAAAAAAAACAAAAAAAAAAAAATAAATATTTGCAACTAAAAATCGTCACATTTTATTCAAGAATGTGCTTTGTGTTATTTCAACTTACTATTGTATCCCAATTTTCTTGTACACTCACCTGATTGTAATGCATATATGTATATTTGTAGTTAGTGTTTAAATATTTGTTAAAACTTTCAAGTTTGTTCTTACCAAAAACTATAAAATAATGAACTTAACATAACTACTAACACCAAACTATTTTCCTTGTTTAAATATATACACAAATTTAGGTAAAAAAGTTAACTTATTATTTTACTAAAGTAGCATAGGTGATAGATATAATACATTACTTAAAAATTCAAGAAACTGTCCATAACCAAAAAAACACTCTAATTGGGTTCTCAAAATTTTCTGAACACACCATTTAATTAAAATCTGAAATCGACCTTAATTGGACACATTTAATTGGCCACAAAATCGGTTTATTGATTGAGAGTAAATCATATATACAATAACATACTTGGTATGTGTGTATATTAATTTAAAACACATGTATCAATCATCCACACACACATAAACATTAAACCCATTAAGTATAAATAAGTCAGTTACAGTTTTGTTAGCCAAATTGTTGTTGAGTTTTTCGTAATTCAGTTCGAAAATATTGTTTAATATCCAACTACTATAACTGTGTGTAAATATCTGCTTATGTCTGTTCTACAGCTAATGCCCTGTTTGCTGCATGCTCAACCAACCAACTAACTGTCCACTAACTGCAAATTAACCTATATACCAATATTTCTCAGATATTTAAAGCTGATTGTGACCTGCTCTTACGTGTCCTTCCACGTTTCTTCTTTCGATAATCAAGCTTTATTGCTATCCTTCTTCTAACTAATTGGCGTCTTAAGCCTTGAACCAGCGCTTTGTAAACCGTTATGATTTTTTACCAACTAACCACTTACTATTTTATTTAATTTAGCCCTGTTCTCGTGTCGCTTCGTTTGACTCTTGCATTTTGGCGCTTTTTATTGCTTAAAATGCTACAACAAATACTTGTGTTAATTTTCTTTAATAATAATATTTTTTTTAAAACCTTTTCTTTCAACTAAATACATATGTTACCTAATCATACCCAGTTTTGATGAGTTATAAGTGAGATTTATGTTCAATATCGATTTACTAACCACAAAACTCTAACCATAAAATTTGCTTTCCATCAGCTACGAAAAGAAAATATTTAATATACAAACAATAAAAACATGTCTAAATTAATAATATAAAACAGTTCAATTATTGTAGGTTACCTTAAACGTTAAAATTTGTGCATTTTTTCCGCAGCAAAAGCTTTTGCTAACTTGTTTACTTCATTATTTGATTTTCCGTTTTTCCCCTACCACTACGTATAATCACTTACGTCGTAGACGATGCTGAAGATGGGCGCGATACTGCTATATCTGTGTCGAGTTGCAGCCCACAGCCGGCGCCTGAAATACCTGATGAGCCTATTGTTAAATCGCCACCAGAGCCTACACGCGTCAAATCGCCAGAGCAGATTTTAATGCGTTCGCCGGATCCGGTCAATTGGACCGTGCCACTGGATACAGGGAAAACATTCACTGTTACGCAGAACGTGAAAGAGGGTGAGTAAATATATATGCATTCCAATATATAGTATATCAAAAATCGTTAGCGAACCATGTAACCCGCTAATATATCGTTCATGGTTCTTTTAAAATCTGTCAATAAAATAAAAATTTTAAGTTAATAGGTAACGGTAGCTTATTATGAAAAATTTATTCTAAAATTGGTCTCTTTCACAGGTGAAAACTATAGTCGGCCACAGAGCGAAATAAAGGCTTCGACTCCGGTTGAGAAGCCACCACCACCACCACAATCGGCACCGCCACAACTAACCGAACAGGCTAAAATGGACGGTAAGCCTTAAAGTCGCTTCTACACAACAAATAAAGAAAAATTTCAAAAACGCTAGCAAACTTAAGCCAAACCAAAAAAAATCTCTCTCTATATATACATATATATATTTACTATATATTTATGATATATGACGTATCTCGTAAGAAATCCATATCAAACTCAGACCAGCTTCTTAACGTATTCGTATTATTCGCTACTCATCATTACATTGCGCCAATAGTCAAGTAATTTATATATATATATATATATATACTTTATATATACATGCATACATATAATAAACTGCAAATCAAATTAAATCAAATCAAGCAAAAAAAAACAATCTAAGAACAAAGTTGATATAATTCAAGTAAATTAATTAAGTCAAAACTTAAAAAAAAAAAACGAATCACTGCAAACAAAATTCAATGCAAAAATCCACAAAAATAAATAAAATTCCAATAATAAAAAAAAGCAAGCATTGGAATACGTTTAACACTTTCGTAACTTTCCCCCCCACACATATACACACACTTGTACATTGACGACGGCGAGTGCAGCCTGGAAACATGCCGAACCGAAGATGGGCACCACAAGTCCAACCGGTACCGTTGGTGCTGGACGCTCAATTGTCGCCACGCAGCCAACCGCTGGCGCTGGTGGTCTGCCATCACCTCCACCATCGCTGGCATCAACAGCAATAGCAACCGGTAAGCCAGTGCCTGGCTCAACATTGCGCTGCCTCGATGACCCCATCTTCGATGTGGACATTGGCCATTTGGGTGGTGGAGGTGGTGGTGTCAGCGCTGGTGGCGGTGGCAACACTTCGTCATCGTCCACGTCGACCACCACGGCGGTGACAGCACGCACCACAGCGAACGATGTGCTAGAAAAGGCTCGTGACCGTTTCGATCGCTTCTGGGGCGGCAGCAAGGAGGAGCATGTTTAAGTTGACGCTTGTTCGAAACCAATTACAATGAAACAATGTTTATTTCAAATGATAGACGCTGGTCGAAATGATGTTGGTGATGATGTTGATTATTTTGATGAAAATGTAATTGCTATTAATGCAACGTAGGCCGCACTGAGGTTAGAGTTTTGAGGTACACCGCATGAAGTTCAGCTGAGATTTTTATACTCAACGACAGACAGCCGGTTAGTCAAATTCATTAAATAACTTTTATAATAATTGCAATAACAACTAATTACTATTAAAATGTATAACACAAAGTGAATATGTAATAATAAAAGCAAATACAACAGAAAAATCGGCAACACGAAACATACATATGTGTTAAAAAACTAGCATAGAATAAAACAAGCAAACAAACAAGACAAGCAAATATGTAATAAAAGTTTTTAGTGCAAAGTACTTGCATGAAAGTCATAGCAATAATATGGAAATCTAAATATTAAGTGTTTCAAACTATATACCTTCACAAACACACACACACACACACACAAATACAGAAACTCTTACTACAGCGCAAATTACACGCAAGCATTAAATTTAGCGTTGCGCTCTTTAATGCCACACCAATGGACACACTCGCGCTATAAGCCACAACAACATTACCAAATCTAGATATTTTATTAAATTAACAAATCAAATCTTGTCATATATAGCAAAATAGTTTAATAAAATGCATATGCATGTGTTGGAATATTTCATTGAAAAAGATACAGGGTAGCAGGATTTCAATTTATAGTTTTTACTAACTCCACACACAGCTTTGTCTTTACATTAAGTGTTTTCAAATTAAGTCATAAGCAAAAAACTGTTGACATACCAAACAGAAAATACCAAACAATAAGCCTGGATGTCGCTTCATAAGTTTAACTGGCCTAACTTCAGATTATTTCAGCGGTGAAGTACATTTTGTTGCGAAAGAATAAAATTTATTCCGAGCGAAAGAATGGACATAAAATGTTTAATATCTTCTGCTAAAATTTCGAAATGAGCTATTAGTTAGAATTTTTTAAGCCTTGTTGATGAACCTGTTGAGAATTCTAATAATTTTCGCCGTTATTTTAGAACGTTTTTAGAAGGAATAAAATTAGCATGAAAAATATTACGTAAAATTTAAATTAATTTATATTTTAAGTAGTTTGCCACTTAATTCGCGGTAAATTTCATTAAGTAAATTGTTGCAATTAGAGTTGACCACAAAAAAAAAAATTTTTTTTTCAAGAGACTCAAATGCACTTGGATGGAAAACACTGTATTAAATTTGTACTAATTTCATTAATTAGAAAAATACTATATTAAATATGTATTAATTTAATTAATTAGCAACTTAAGTTCTATTGAAAATATCAATGAAAATATAGAACGTTGACATATGGACATTATGCTCAATTAATTCCCTATTTTTTAGTTTATATGATTTACATGAAGTTTAACAAAATTTCAATACAACTTTTATGACAAGCCTGAATCACCAAAACTATGTATAACTACGAATGTATATAGAAGTACTACTGGCGATTTCGATATCGTAGCAAAAACCAACAAAGAGGCTTGAATTCTAAAATACTGCTTTTAAGAAATATTTGGTTATCAAACTTAGGAAATAAAGGCAAATTTAAGAGAATTTAAAATTTATGTGACTGCTCGGTTTACAACTTTTTTTTCTAAATAAATATGCAGTCAATTGTTCATTATCATTATCTTCTATCAACTTAGGCCATTTTATGTGATATAGTTTTGAAATATTTATAGCAAATTCGAACCTAAGAACTTCTTTCAGTCAAGGTCTCTTTCAAATTGGGTTCTTTGTGTAACTATTCCGATTACAAGAACACTTGCCAGACAGCAGTCGAGTTCGATAAAAGCAAGTTTTTACTCAGATTTCAAGCAACATAATTTAAAAATGGCTACCGTTATTAGTGCTTCTTAAATCTTCAATTCTTTAAAACTCTTCAATGATTATCTACATAAGAGTATTGCTCATGGTGATTATCTTCCACAAAAGCGCAAAGCGCTCAACTGGAAGTCAAATGTAAGGCAGGGAGCCAAAGTTTTCAGATCATTCAATATTGCTGAGTAGAGTAATGATCTTACGTAATAATTCATAATGGGATTGATCATCACTTGAAAAGGAAAAAAACTTGAAAGATACTTGGAAACTTGTTGATGGTTAAACAACTGTCATTTCGTTAAAGAGAGTGTAGTTCCTTCAGAGAATTTTTTAGATAAAAAAGTTGAGTCATTCCACTAGAGAAGACCAGTACGACGTTATTAAATTTCTTAAACGAAATTTCAGATTTATGTTCGGAAAATCCACACATTGATTTTTTTAAGTGAGAAAATTATAGAGAAATCTTTTTGACTACCTTTTCGTAAATCAGCATTCCATGAAGCAGATAATTATATTTTGTTGTTAAACTTCAGGCCTACATTACATAACCTTACTGAAAACTAACTAAATGTTTGGGGCATATAAACTCAACATATATATGTATGTATATTTAGAAAATGTGTTCAATTGTCTAAGAACTCATTAATAATAAGCTCAATATGCATGTACTTATGTATGAAAAACTCAAAAATAGTTGTTTTTAATTTATAATATTTTGGTAAATTAATTAAATGTATGCCAATGCGAAATATTTCTTTTGCAGCTTAAGACAAATATAAAGACAAATTGAATTTGTGCGCAAAACAAGGAAGTTTTTATTGTTAGTTACAGAGAGCAAGAGAGTAGGAAGACGTAAATATTCAGAGGCTTTATTTTAAGTTAAAGCTAATTCGAATTTTGTTTTTTATAGAGAAGGATTAGCAAACATTTAGATATTTTTTTGTTCTTTTGTAGCCACATTATTTGGAAAACAAATTATATAAAAAAAAACATAATAAAAATATCCATTTCTCTGTTTAAATTTTTAATATTTTTTACTGTTTTTTTATTTTTTATTTATAATTAGTGTATAAACATGAGCATATGCGGAAACTAGGATAAGCAATTAAAAATAATATTTTTTTAATTAAATTGTTTTTTGTATTTTTTAAATTTTGGTTTCTTTTATTTTCGTTTGGCCATATTTGCAGATTATAATTAAAGGTGTCGTTCATGAGTGACTTCATACACTTGCTATTAATTAGCTCACACTATTGCATTAAGATACATACGTATACATATTAATAAAAATCGTAATCAACCATCATCAAAGCAAAAACATCATCATCACTTCATACATGAAAAGTAGGCATCAGAAAAAGACCCGTCCAAAACATATATAAAAAATACAAGCTTGAACAACTATAAGGAAACATTTTTGAACTAACTAACTAAAGTAAATATAACTAAAGTAAATTTAGGTGCAACTAAAGTAGAAAGATAACTAATTACATCCTCCAAATAAGTAACAAAAACAAAAACGCATGCGTATACATATATATATGCCAATTATGTATATATGTATGTTATACAACAGGGTTGTATTTCAGGGTGAACATTGCAAAGTGAAAGTGTTCGCCAGTTTTAAATTTTTTTAACAAAACACAAAAACATACTTGCATAACAGCATGCCAGCACTTTCTTATATAAATAATACAATAATAATAACAAACATATGGTATACAACGGCGCGTTTGCAACAAATGTGTGGGGATTTTTCATGTTGAAAAGCTAAGCATATTCATATTAAAACAAAGATCAAGAATATGCAGTTGTTGTTTTGATAATTTTGTGGCAGATCTCTCTGGAAATATGCGCAAAAGTGAAAAATTATTATTAAAAAATTTTGAAAAATTATGTGGGTCAAAATACCATCACTGATATATGTAGATGATTTCGAGATGGCGAGTGTATTGTGAACGTACTATTGAAGATGTCAGACAAAATTAACCAATACAATTGTTTATGGCATTTACTTATTAAGTAAGTTGAGCAATAGTTTCGAATATAAGCACCAAAACAAGAACTAAAATATTTGTAAAAGAATGCTTTAATTATAAACTTATTTTGAAAAAAAAAAAAAAAATGAGAGAACTAATGAAAGCTAATTATGCCATTAAAAGCTTGCAAAGTATTTCAGCGCAATTTTCTTGTAACAAACGGTTGGTTTTCTAAGTGAACTCCTGCATAAATGACAATTTAATTCAGTATTGATTTAAAGTTTCCCAATCATTATAGAGTTTGGCAAATATTTTGATAAAAAAGCAAGCGCCGACATTTTTTTCACGCAAATAAATATTTATTTATTAAGCATCAAGTAGCCTTTATGTAATGCCTCAATCAATGCATATAATATAATTGTTATATTTGTTATAGATGTAGTACTAATATCGCTTGTGCATATAAGAATTATTTAAATAAAAGTTTGTTAGCGTTTATTAGCAAAACATGGGAGTGTGACAGATGTTTTTTTCCATTACATTAACGTCGCTTCATACTAACGAGGATTGGATATGTTTGTTTGTAACTTGTCTGATTTCGCAATATAACGAACTTAAAGCGAGATTTCGATAGTTGTGGATTTCTGATTTTTGTTTTAAGGTTTTTGATTTATGATTTATGATTAAATACTTATGATTTATAATTAACGAATAATGATGTATGATTAATGATTAATGATTAATAATTTATGATTTATAATTAATGATTTATTAATTATTAT
>NW_017537134.1:311719-364341 GCF_001853355.1 Bactrocera latifrons
AAAAAAACCATAATCTTTAAATAACAATACAAATTCTCAATAAAAGTCATACTAGAATAAGAAAATAAAAAACAAAAAACAATAATGACATGCAATATTTTAAAATCTAGTTAGTGACAGCAAAATCAATTTTTTTCACTGGCAAGCAAATTCATAACTTGAATACAAAATTCAAGAAAACAAACAATAAATAAATCCATAGATTAGTAACTTAGGCACAACTGAGAGATCACCTATAACTTTGAAAACAGATGCGTATGCAGTTCAATGTCTAACAATATACTAAATGTATGTAGGTACTCATAGTAGTCTAATAGCTAAAGAAACACTAAAATTTAGAAACAATAAATCTGTAAAAGAAAGATCTAAAATAGAATAACTAAAAAATGCTATAAATATAAAAACTAAAATAAATTGCAAGTGCGGCAAAATTACCGAGAGGATTACTTAAAATTCTATTTATTGTATATGTTATAGTGAACTACTGTGGCAAAAGTGAAAGAAGTTAAGATTAGGTGCATATGGGGAAAAAGCAGCCACTTTCAAGTTCTAGTATATACAACACTTTATAGTTTTTCAAGTTCCAAAGAATCGATTGTATTTAATGTCAAAGCATCTTGTCTAAGTAGTTGTGAATGTGCGATAAAAAAGTCTGTATTTCGGGCTCATATTGACTCATATAATAATACAGCAGCCGATTCCATATAAAAGGCTTTCGGAGAGCGCTATTGTAAATTGTGGTGGAAAATAACAGGTTTTCTATTATTTTTAACATATTGTGCTATCTTTTGCATGGTGACTGTAAAGACATTTATGCCAAAAATAGACTAGACTGCATAGATTTAAACTTTTGGGTAGTCACAGTGCCGTGTCACAACTTTTTGCGTGGGACTTCTAAGATTTTTTTCTGCCATGTAAACATTGTAAAAATGGATTCTGTTAAAGTTTTACAAATGTTATCTTTTTTTTTTAATAAATGTTTCAGTTTGAGTATTTTTGTTGGTACGTTTTGAATATTTAAAATAATGCAAGTAAAAAAAAAAAATAAAGAAACATTTAAAAAGCGATACTAAAAAAATCAAAGAATTCAACTAAAAATATGCAATTAAGCAGTCTGTATATGAAAAACTAAGCAAAACTTAAAAGTCAAACTTTGTAAAACAAGGAAATAAAACACAGAAGAGCTAATAAAAAAATTTCATCGACAAAATAAAAAGGCAATTTGGTTTAGGAAGGCAGAAGGCAGCTAAAATTATAAATAATTGCGTAGAGTTTGAGGCAATCTAGAGATATATTCTTTTACAAAAAAAAAAATAACTGCATTGAAAAAGCATTTGAATTTATAAAACGAAAAAGTAACTGTTAGCAAGAGCAACTTATAAAACATGCTCTGTTGCTACATATTTGATGGAAAGATTTTTTTTTTTGCTTTTAATTGGCCAACACAACTTGCTTAGCGACACAGATAACAAAAACAAGCCTCAACAGCAAACATTTTTTATTATTAAAAAAGAGTAAAATCTAACATAACCGTTTTGCGTAATGTACGAAACTCCATACTAAAATTAAAAAAAAAAAAAGTTGAAAACTATTTACTCCTCTCACTGTCTATGTACATGTAGAACAATCTCTGTGAACTGTCTACAAAACAATACACAAATGCATTAAAACTAAAGTATATTAAGAGCATTGAGCAAATATAATAAAGGAAAATTTGCAAAAAGCTTGGCTTATACGTGCATAACGCCGTAGTTGAGTAAACAGAAGCTACTGAGATGAGATAAGAGAATGCAAGTTGGACACTCTCTGCAGCAGCTAAAAAAATGAAAAAGTAACAAATAATTTCCAAATATCGCACAGCCGCAGATAAAGTGTTATTATCGAATTGTAAAATAACAAAAGGGCTTCGCTCCGGTCGATCTTCATCAATATTTAACTAATATATAGCAAAAAATAAATGAACTCTCATAAACTTCCAGAGAATGGGAAGCAAAGAAAAAACAAAATTGCTAAATAATAGCTAAAAATTATAGAATAAATACCTAAAAAAAAAATTCGAATGATCAAACAACAAAGAAAAACCGACCTAAAAAAAAATTATGTATAATAAAATTTATGGAAACTGCATATAAACATTTAAAAATAAAATATAACCAGTGTGTTTAATTTCGAAGAAAGTCTAATTTTAATAACGGTGAGTACTGACAGCATGTAATAGCCTCCAAAACGTTGCGCTCTTTTGCTTGCAGTATGCCGAGCTGCCGCATGTTTTTCATAGAATACTGAGACTTGTTTTTTATATGCCAGATATACTCATTGACTCACTCATTATTTGCCTTCAAGTTATTTTTATTTTTTTTAAGTGTTTGAGAACGAGAAACGACTGACTTTGTCGAGACTGCTTCAAAGAAGAAATATACTCAGCATTACTCGTTATTTCCGATCTCTGGCGCCGATTTACTTACATATGGCCAGCCGTACAGTGTATTTAACTGAATTTTACAACCAGAATTCCATGTTGTCAGCAATAGAAACATTATGCAAAACATTGCAACCTTCGATATATATTTAAAATTATATAATTTAAGAATTTTAATAAATCTGTAAACTACTATACCAAAGTTGGACGTCTTCTTCCATCTTGTTCCTAAGCTTTTAATGAAACGAAATTTCTGTAGTTGAGGTTTAAACTTTATTGAAAATCATTACTGTTTGTTTGTTTATTCTGTGTTAGAGTGTATATAATTGTTCAGTGTTCTTTAACATAGCGTAGTAATATTATGTGCAATTTAACATAGCTGCTGTTGCTGTTAAGTATTGCTGAAATTTTCAGTATTTGCGACGCTTTTGTATGCCCGTTTTATTAGCACAAAATTATAAATGAAATAAAAATGCTCTGTGCGAAGAAAATTAAGTCTATACAAAGATTTTACAGTCGTATGGAATAAGTTATAGAGAATGTGAACTTAGGTACTGTAATTACATAGTCTTAGATTGTATATTTCGTTATTGACTTTTCTAGGAATGTCTTTCAAAAAATATTTTTTACAGTTATGGTAAATGTACAACACTTTTAGACAACATCGGGCTTTTATGGATTGCTCTTCATATCACCGAAGCAACGAGTGACCTACTGCTTTAAGATTGTTTGATATCATTTACAGTAATGAGCATGAATAACAGTGAAGGTAAATGTCGCAAACAAACATGACTTCTTCGGTTCTCTCAACAAAGCAAACAGTATATACTTGCTTGAAAGGCAATGTAATGTTAAGCATTGCCTAGCTGTAATGAAACGAGTGCATTATGTTCTCACTGTTAAAAGCGCATTCTCTATGCGTGAATATTGCAACATTTTTGACATGACTGTTAATTGTTAACAGCACTGCAATTTTTGAGTGCAGTGAATGTAAAGTTTAGTTCTTATAAGTACAGGAATGTTATTGTGCATATTAATAACAGGAATTATTGGTTTCCGGAAAATTTTTACATTTAATGGAAAGCATAACATTTCAATTAAAATATGTTTAATTTCAATAATAACGAATTCGAAAGATACTTAATTTAGATCGGTTTTCAAGCCACTAGAGAACGGGAAAGTGTGGAAAAATAATACAGCAGCTGTGCTCAATGCACAATAATATGAAGTTTCGAAAGTGGTGCATTACACTGAAGATATTTTGCGAGGAATGTTAATATTTTTGATGTGTTGTAGAATATATACAAATACTTTCATTTTGTTTTAAACAGTTGGGGTTGGAAAAAGACTTGAAATACTTACATATGTATATGGGTACTAGTGAGCCTTGTTGTTGCATATTGCACATTTACAAAATAAATTTCTATGTGTTACAAACTTTTTGTTTTTGTATGCACATGTATATATGTATATATACATACATACATATTTAAACAATTATATAAAGATGTGTTTATGCAAATATTGGCATGGCGGTACTTAGTTTAATGGTAGAATTATACACTTACAATTATATTAAAATTAATTTCTAGAAATTTAAACTCTAATTTAATTTTCTTTTGATTTTTTCGCTAAAAAATTTTTAAATTTTGTGTTTATTTAATTAACAAACATATAGATTACATATACTCGTACATGCTGGAAAAGTTACACGATTGTGTGTATATGTATTAGTAACATGTAAATGAGTATGTATGTGTTTGTGAATATCCTTTCGTTCGTTATCCTAATTTCATAACTAAGTATCTTTTAGATCATCTTATCTAATAGCAATCAGATTGTATCAATTTATTAATTACACAGCTACATATGTACGTATTTATCTATGCCTTAACATAGTTAAGTCTACAGTAACTGACAGTTCAAATGCATGTACCATATCTTATACAAATACGTGTACATGTGTTGTAAGCGTATAGCGTTTTCATACTGTTACATCGCTTCTTGCTCTCCAGCCACAATGCGAGTAAGAGTTCAGATGTAGTCTTTAATGATTTTGCGTTTAGTTTTCATTTATTTATAGATATTTTTATTGTTACTTAATAACTAATTTTTATTAATTTTTTTTCTTGTTGATTGTACTTCAAAAGAAATGTGGTTTTAGAATGTATACAAATAATTGTTGACGCTCAAAATCGTTTCATAGCGAAGAGAGGCTTATGTGAGTGCCTCATTGTGATATCAAAAACATATGAGCACTTTTTGAGAAACACATTAAGAATACAACAACATACGGCAACATATGTACACAATTGTAAATGCATGAAAGTACAAATGCGTTTTCTGCATTTATTTTATTAAATTTGTTGCCAAATCCCTTTTGCTCTTTTTCTTATTAGATGCCAACTTTAGAAGCAATTAAAAGCAATAATAAAAGCTCATTCACTTTGCTTATGATCGCTCCAGCCTTCATTACCAGCGAATTATTAGTTTACTTTTCTCGCTCTAAATTTTGTGTAATTATTTGTGTAATTTAAAAATAGAGACTGCAAAAATATCACAGATTTTCTTTAAAGGTGTAACAAATACTTTTCGTTTTTCGAACACAGGACTTTAGTGGAATGTTAGTGTATCTTTTCTTGCTAATAATTGTGATAGTAACTATATATAACTATAAAAAAATATAGACATTAATGTTGCATGAAAAATTGATATGTGATTTAATGCATTTCGGGTATGTTATTAAAAAAATCTTCGCAACAATAAATCATAATAAAAAGTAAATAAAAATAAATAAGAAATAATCAAAGAGAAAAAAAAATCAATAATTTCAGAGTTTTTTGGTTATTTCTATATTAAACAAAATTTTTCAAAAATCTTTTAGAAATCATGTTACTTTGCAGCAATTCTTATTGGGTAACCTTGATTCAAAAATTAGTTTTGCCAAATTAATAAACTTGCTGAAATGATTTTACTTGCTAGGTGCGCTCTAAAGCGAACCACTGCTATAAAACAAGGTCTGCATGGAAACTGTTTTCACTGTCCATTCGTTTAGTTGTGATTAACAGTTGCTCATTTAACATGTCTACTTACTGTTAACAACACTGCAACTGCAGTTTGCAATGTCAATTGATGAAGTTTAATATTATTGTACTCTAAAAGTTCCAAAAAGTTATTATGTTTGCAACTTGCAACTGAATGTACTCTAATAGGAAACTATCGATAGTATGAACAAAAATGGTTCCGTAAATGTGAAGTTTTGTTTTCTCATAAAAGTTAAAAACTGCAAAGCATCGGGTATTAGTATTTGAGTTATGAATTTTAATATATATAAACTGCAGTAAAATTTACTCCTTTGTTAAACTGAAATAAGCTTATACTGAGTTCATAACCTCAATTTAAATGAATTGTATTCGCATATACTTAACCTGTCGTAACTCTGTCAACATCTACTGAATATTGTGTACTAACGCCATTTGATTTTCTAATTCTTTATATAAAAATATAGTAAAACCTTACGCCCACAACTTACAATGTTTTTCTTTTTTTTTCTAACTTAAATTTTCGTTTAGTTCGTCGAATTATTAGAGTATTGATTTTAAATACATATAATTAAGGGGCATATATATGTATATTAATTAGGTTTGTATATTTGAAGAGTTTCATTTTAAGCCATTTCTTATTGAATCATGTATTTAAGTTTCGTTTCTAGTTCTTATCAAATTGTTTACCATTAATTGAATTGTGAAATTATGTCTTCAAATTTATGTTTGTTCTCTTAAGATTACAGTATTTACGCTAATTCCTAAACTTAATGAGCTTACGTATCAAAACACATTTTGTCTAAAAGTTTTTTTAGTAAAATGTTTCACGTCCTCGTTCTAAGCGTAAATCGTTTGAATGTCCATGTTTGTGACAGCACATTTTTCAATGGTAAGTAATTAACACATCTAAAAGATGATATTATAATTAACAAATACAGCTAACACAGCGAATGATCTACGAAATTTTGTAACAAAAATCTTTTAAAAAGACTGTTGCTCGACTCAAGCAAAAAGCTTAAAACCGACTTTTATACACTGCCTAAAGTAATAACAAAAAAAAAAAAAAAAATTTTATCAATTAAAATGATATGGTACAATAACATAAATAATACAAGATATTTTTTACAGTTAAAAATTAAAAAAATATTATTTAAATTATTAAATTTTTTGTAATAAAATTTAATTTTTTGAACAACAAATTAAGACAATGTGTTTATATCAACATTTAATTTTAGTTTTTTCTAAAACATCTTGAGTATATCTGGGCTCATACTTTTCTTCTCAGCGAAAAAATAAGACATACTCAAAAGGTTTGTGCACAGTTAAATGTAATTCGTTTTGTTTAAGTTTTCCATTTATAGTTATTCTTAAGGCATTTTCAAAATCTTCCCCAATAGGAGACGTACGAGGAAAAATTTCAAAAATGTTTTATTTATTTTCTTATAAATAAAAAGTGTCTATATTTAATACTTTCGTCGGGTTCCGGTTTTTTTTTTTTTTTTCAAAGACTTATTATTAGTTGACTTATGCATATACATACGTCTGCATATACGTTTATACTAATTTATAGCTTACTGTTAATGTAAGTGCTTAAATATGCAGCTAAATTTACCTTTAAATTATATGTAATCATGTAGATCGTAGATAATGCATGGTTGTATACCTAAACTTAAGATAAAACATTTTTTCGGAATTAACTTTAGAAAAATAGTGGTTTCAATTCAACTGCGTTGGTTAATCAATTCAAACTCTACTATACATCTCACTTGTTCTGTTAGTAAAGTGTTGGTCCCACCTCAACTAAAATAATTGAAATCTAACAATTAATGGTACTTGCTTTTTAAATTAAAATTTGTTTACAGTTTTTTATAAAATAGAATTCAGTTAACTGCAAATAACTGTTCTAGAAAAATAGTAGGCTTCTCTTATGTGCCGTTGGGAAGTACAACTGATAGCTAATTGCGTTTGCCTTAGAGAGTAATTGAGATTTTACGGTTACTTTTACTGATTTCTAACAATTTTGTTACACATTTAAAACGCTTTGTGAATTACAAAATTATAAAATTTATACTTATTACATTAATTTACGCTTAACACATAATATTTATTTGTATATATACAGTAGTGGGTTGTAGGTGTAGGGAGTGCGTCGCGTGTGGGAGTGGAGCTACAATTTATAGAATAATAATGATATTAGTGTTAAATATTAACGATAGTTAGACTTCAAATTGCTTATAAATTTAGAATTCAATTTTTAATTTTGCTCGAAGGTTTGCTTCTTTGATAAATTTCGAAGTTGTAATTTAGTCTACCTAAATCTTAAAAGCGTAAAGAAATGTTTGTTACATTGTTGTGTTCAGTTTGTGTGTGAATTCAAATCTTCTTACATTTTTCATAAAAATGTTCACTTAATAGTTGTACCCAAAAAACTCCTGAGGTACATTGACCAATAATACATTTTGTAACTACATTTAAATTCGTTTATAGTAATTATATTAATAAATAATTTGAAATTTTACACAAACGCATTGATAAGTGTAAAATATTTTAGTTTTTGTATTTAATTGAGTTAATTTTTTTAAATTTATAATATTGTAATTACTCAAGGTGCGCATTTACCACTGCATTTGACTACTTCGTTTATATGTTTTTAAGCAACATTTTAGTTATTTAAAAAGTTTAAACCATTTAATAAGTATTTGTAACTTATTAACAGCTTTCTATTTGTCAATCTGCCTTATAGTCTATTTAGTTTATTACTAGATGATTGTTTTATGCATTTTTGCTCGCCGTCAAAAAGTTCACACATACCTTTGTGTTTCGCCTTAACATTTTCAAGATATGCTTTCATTTCATTCCAAATAAGTACCGTTAGACCACAAGCATTAATTTGTTACAACAGCCAAACGCACGTCTTTTAATTCTCGTTCATATCCTTGATTGCTTGCAATATGCGTTTGACGTGTCCCACTTTAACTACACCCAAATCTTTGAGATCTCTTCTGCCTAGTGTTAGTAGCTCTTTGCCGCGTATATCGTTCTTCATGAAGCTCTCCACATATTCGGAGAGCTGCATTGTTTCTAGCCAAGTGACCACTTCGTCGACACTCCAATTGCTGGCAGCCTCGCGTGTTGTCGTTAGTGGGGGCTTCAGTTGTGTCTGTCCCACGGTGGAACCAGAACGCAGACGCACCCAGAAGTGGCGCGATTTGCGACGGCCATCACCCTAAATGAGGAGAATAAACAATGTTCACGTTAAAGTACACCCAACCATTATATCACCCATGTAAATCTTAGATTATAGGTATTTCACAGCTTTAAATAAACAGAAATCGACTTACCTCTTCATTTGGCGCCAAGGCATTGAAGTAGGCGCGCAATTTCCCATCGAAACTCTTCTGAACCGAACATTTCTTCAGCTCCATTTCGATATTGGCCAAGGCAGCGCTCAACTTCGACTCGAGATCTTCTCTTAATATTAAGCTATGTGCACGATCGCGTAATAAATTGCAGGAGTCCTCGTACAATTGACGCGCCGACTCGATAACCTCCACAAGTTTGGTGCGTAGTGTGGGACCCTCAAGTAACTTGCCATCCGGATGTATGGATTCGAGTACTTCGGCGGCGCGACAAGCCACAGCATACAAATCGTGTTGCAAAGATGGATGTGAAATTATAAGGAATTTCACCCATTTTACAAGCGAACTGACCGCCTCAATGAAGTTCAAGAGCACATAGCATTCACGTTCGGATAGCACCTCATCCGTAGACATGGCATGCTCTGATGCAGTGGATGATTGTTCACGCTGTATAGATATGCTATGTTGACGCTGCTTTTCTTGCCAGGATTTCAGTGATATTTCCAAATGACGATTACGGCAAAGCATTTGCACACGATTCTTGTGTAGTATACGAATCATGCCGGGTGGTTGTAGCCAAGCTTCGCCATCAACTTGTATGGGTATCTCTTCATCGCCCAAAATATTTATTTGTACGCTCTGACATTGTGCTATGCGATGATGTTGCAGATTAATGAGACGCGAAGCGGCCATTTGCACCGAACCGAACACGGCGACAACTTCGAGTATGCGATCGTCAAAGCTGGGCAAAAGGAAGATATCGTCCTTCTTGCTGGAGCCCCAGAAATTCGTGCCGCCCATAAAGCTGTAGTATGAATTGTATATTTGTAGATTTAATGATCAATAAGTAGAGTGTTATATTTGTTGTTACTCACCTGGGTATATTCAATATGACAATGCCCTGCAGGGATGGCAGCGGTATACGCTGCCCATCACATTCCAACTGCACTCGTTGCTCGAGATTTTTACATGTTTTCTGCAATAGTTGCTTCGAACCCAACACACCGTACCACATATAGTTTTTGGCACGCGAGCGACACTTCTCGGGATGCTCTTCCCGTTTGTTATGGAAATCAAGAGAGATCTTGGCATCTATACCAATACCAAAGTAATTGTTCATAACGCATTTTTCATGATAGCCTGCCAGCAGGGTTTCATCGGGATCCATTAGTGGACTAACAGCAGCGCAGAGCGTATCCGCATTTGCTAGCAAGCACTTGGAAATGAATCCGGAACTATTGGCTAACGCTAGATGGTAAAAAGGGAGTATGCAGTTAGTAATACATTAGGGATAGACCGCCTACTTGTACTCACTTGGCCAATTTGGTAGGCGTACGAGTGGATTAATGATCGGCATTTTCCTAGCGCCATCTTCAGCGCCAAGTAGACGCTCCTTATCTTTTTTGCCCTTATCGTCACGTTCTTTGTCACCACCTGGATTACCGCCACCACTGCCACCGCCAAAATGATCAAATCCAAATAGTGCCGAACCCATAAAAAGACTAGACCTGGAGCCTTTAAGTGTCTGCAGATTTGGTAACGCCTCATTTGGCTGCAAAGAGAGTATATATATGTGATTTCGGTGGCGGTAGCACGAAAAAACCGTTAAGTAGTGTGGAAAGTATCAGATAGTATTGCACTAACTACTAGTAAGTGAAGGAGAATGCTTGAAAGTTCAGTAAGTGTGTTTTAGAGTGGACAAATTGTATACAGTTTAGTTATGTTGTTCTAACTAAAAGTAAACAAAGTGTGAAAATTAATTCTTAAACGAAAGCAAACACAATATTTTATGTACAGAAAAAAGCAACGGCAGCGCAAATAATGATATTTCGGAGGACAAACGAACGAAGGAAGTTGAGAGTAGACCAGACAATAAGCTTGGGAAGAATGTAAATATGTAGTTAACTTTAGGACAGCTTTACAGAGCACTTAGGGTTTAAGTGGAGGTTATATAAACGAATTTACAAAGCAACTACAAACTCATGTGGCAAACTAGTGAAACAACTGTAACGCAATAAAATAGTAAATTGAGTTAGAAAAAATTAAACATTTTTGTTTCCTTAGCAGCGTTGCTTCGTTCTTACACAGGTCGAATAGTTCGCTGCGTTTCTATGAGAGGGCTCATTGTTATAACTTATTTATTAATGGTCTTTCTGATATTTCCTGACTCAATGTTAGGAAGGTGTAGTTAAATAATAGCAAACATTTATATACAAGCTAAACAGTTTTAAAACGAAGTTTATCGACTTCACAAACATTCCACTAACTAGAGTCACCCACGTAAATGACTGGTCGGGTGGCGAAGGCTCGATAAGCTCTTCACGAAAATTCAAATTGGAGCGAAATTCTGTAAGAATGTGCGCGATCTATCAAGTTGAATGCTCGAACTTTCTCTATGAGTCGAGTTCTTATTCAGAAACCAAAATCTATACGAGACGATCTTACTACCAGAGTGGTATTTTTGGAACATTAGATCGAACTGAACTTAGTCAATATCGTCAATATCCGAAGAACTCCATGGTCTAGAATTATCATAAGAACCAATGACCAAATCCCCGCCTAATCGACTCACTTTTGACGAATGAAAGGGAAGCCTTTTAAGAACTCAATAGAAAGATCTTAAAGTGAAATAAAATATACCATAGAAAGGGTGGAAAACACATCATATTATTATTAGAAAATAGTTCGAACAATAGATAGATAATAGAGCGAACAATAGATATCAAAAGTAAAAAATTAACGGGATAAATAACAATTTGAAAATAACTTATATTTATAATGAATTTTCAAAACTAGAATAAGCACTCTGTTCTAACAACATACAAAGTTTCGAGAAACTTCAAAATATTAGACAAACTTGGTTTGGGAACTTGCTAAATCACTGATGGTTCATTGCGTTGCTCTTGGTCTGGATTTAGAGTTTCTAATGTATTGTTTAATCACTCCCAATTACCCGAACACATGAATATTCGATAACATTAAAAAAATATTTTTAGATCTCACGGGTTCCACCATAAAATAAGAGGAGCACAATTTCACAGTCACAGTCGACACAAAAACAGGAAATTCACACTTCCAAACAGGGGTTAATAAGCATTTGGATTGATGGGGATATAAATTGGTCATTAAGGATTTATTAGCAGGTTGAGTTTGGAATGCTTACCAACGGTATAAGTGGTCTTATCAGAGCCAAAGTGGCCAAACGTATATCCGGCTCGGCGACCACAAAGAAACGCAAACCCAACAATCCGTACGCGCGCTCTGAGAGGCATTTCTTCGAATGCTTCTTCTATAACCACATAGGTATGTACGAGTATATATTTAAAACTAAAGGTTAATGTGATGATGAGAGTTAAGATTATGGTGTTTGTGTTTTGGAGAACCTTCTGTGTGATTAACAAGTATAACAGTGTGTAAATAAAATTTTTGTTGTGTAGAAGTAGAGTACATAACTGTGTTCTTGTGTGATTACATTAATGGGAAAAACTGAAGATTTGGGACTTAAGCAGCGTTTTGACAGCGAGAGTTACAGCATATGCGTTTTCAAATACATATGTATGTATGAATGTAAGTATGTATGTATATTTTAAATATTATAAGAAATTTTGAAATACATACCAATTCTTTTCGCTAAAATTTGTATATTTTTTTTCAATTATTGTTTTCGTAGATTTTGATGAAATATATGTAAATTAAGAGAAATCATTGCTAAAATTGTGTGTAAACCTAAGCAAAGCCTAACAAAATAAGGCTAATATTATTAGATAATTTATATAAAATACATACATATGTAAAACTTGCTAACTACTGCACTGACCTTCAACATAAAACTTCTCCTGTAGTTTTCTCTCATTTTATGTTATTCTCTCCCTCTCTTTCACTATCTCCCTCCCTCTCCATTTATGTGTAATCATATGCACAGAAGAGAATATACGCTAACAGAACTTACCTTGAAGAGACTGCCACAGCTGATGCGTCGACTTGCTGCCGGTGACGAGCTTAAGAATTTCGTATGCTCCGGATCTAAACTTAACAAATTTGGATTGAAGCCCGAATGTCGACGATCCTTCTCGGCATGCTCTCGCACCGCTAGACTGGTTGTTGCATGACTTGAGTGCCGCCTCAACTCCATCGGCAGCATACGGGCCGACAGTAGGCTGGCTGCCGACGCTGCATTCACCGATTTGATAGCGTCTCCACGTAATGGGGTTGGGGGGCGCACAACTACACTTATCTGCGGATAGTTTGGATTTACATCATCAAAGGATTCTTTCTTACACGACTCATCAAAAGTAATGCGCTTTACATCTTGTCCGTGTCCAGATTTTTTGGGCGATGTGCTCAATGCTGAGCCAAGCGTTGTTGCTGTTGTTATTGTTGATTGGTTGTTCAATGTGCTGTGGGGCATTGTAGCTATATTCGGCTGGTTTTGGGCAGAAGGCAATAACGGCGCTTCCAAGTTTTCCCCACTATCCACGTGTGCATAGGTCTCGATGTCGCATACCTCAATCTTAATAGCCATTTTTGTGGTCAATTCATCCTCATTCTGTTGGCCGTTCGCGTGTGTTGCCGAAGTTGTTGTGGTAGATGCATCAATGGAGAGTTGTTGTTGCGAGATAAGTATGGCGGATTTAGGTTTGCGTAGGGACGAACGCTTTTTCGGGCGCTTTGAGGAGTCAAGGTTTATTATCCAAACGTATGGCCAAATTAAAAGAGCGGTTAATGAGAGCGCATACGTTTCGAATGAATTTGTCGGATAATCCGTGGAGACGAGAAATGCAAGCAGTTCATCATATATATGTAGTTGTAGTGAATATGGGACGGGTGTTAGGTTGGTTTTTGCGGACAAAGCACAAGTATATATATACAAATGTATACATATACATATATATATATGTATATATTGATGTAGTTTATGAAAAGGCAGCATTAAAATAAATATGAAAAAACGAAAGAGCAGCAAAGTAGTGGTTTTAGCATTTATACACATACACCGTCAACATCAACAACAACAACAACAGCGTACGAATGCACTTGCACTTAACTTTCTAATATAAGCCGTCAACTTTGCGTACGCTACACACAGACATACATATGTATGTTGTGGCAAAGTACGAAAACTAACTCACCTTGAAGCTTTGGCGCGCTATGTCATTACCCTCGACAAACTGTGCCAAACTGCAGTACCTTGGCGGCTCACGAATCTTCTGATCATCGCAGCGATTGTCGATTTCGAAAACGATATTCTCGAAACCGAATTGTTGCGGATTCTCATCGCTGTCCATGCGTGCCAACTGTGCGTGACGTGGCGGTGATGAGTTGCGTCGTATGCTGCGCTGTCCACCCATGCTGAGCGATTTCTTGCGTATAGATTTTAGTGGCGGCGGTTGATTGTCCGAGCAAAGGGTTGGTGTATCGTCGGTGATAGTATTGTCCTGCAAGGCGCATGCTATGTCATGGCCCAGGACCGAACTAATATCATCCATAAACGATTCGCCTGGCACGACTTCCGTTTCATCGCTCGTTTCTGGCGAGTCGATGTGTGTGAAAGAGTTTGCATCGAGGTTCTGTATGTATAAAATGTATAGTATGTTAATTGTAGAATTTCGAAATTATTCCTTTCGTGCCAATATTTCTAATGTATTATAATCATGTCTTCATATCACCTAATATTAATTACAAAGTACCTGTATTATGTCTCCTAACTGCAGTGGGCGGTCGAGATCCTGACCTTCTTGTTGCCTGTCAAATATCTCGGAGGCTACGCTGCACTCCTCATCACCAATGGCTGACAGCACATCGCTAGCCTCGCCGCCTGGTAACTCATCCGACGAGGATAATTCCTAAATCACAAAAGTAAATAATTATTGCGAGTACATCGTCTTTTTGTTATAAAACATTAACCGTACGATACGTACAGTGGCAACATCTGTATCAATGATCGTTATGGCTTCGCTTGAGTATACATTTGGGGCTTTAGGGGGTATGACTACGTTGGGTACCTGCAACTGACAAACTTCGTCATCGAAACGTAACGCCTTAGACTTTTCGGGCATTATTTTCTCCTTCTTGCCGTCTTCATTGTTGCACTCGCCATTGTCACTCATACTTTGCTTGAGCTTCTTTTCCTTATCCAATTCACGACTCATATAGTAGTTGCGTTCAAAAACCTCTATTGGACGGTAGTCCGAAAGGGGATCTACAATCTGATCGCTTGTCAATATCGGCACACTGAGAAAGTCGATTTTACGTTCGGAGGGTGAGTTCATATCAGTATTTTCACCAACTATGGGTAAAGGATTGCCGAAATCATCAATATTAGCACCACCACTTAGAGACAATCTGCCGACACGATAGACAATCTCACTATTTCCTCCTAATCCATTTTCTTCTATCTCTTGTATTACTTCGGGCACGCCTGAACTGCGGCGACTATCCGCAAATTGACGTGGCACTGGAATGCTAATCGCATTGAAGAAGTTCTCGTCGACTGAGTCCCGACGTGTATCCGGTAGGGGCGATATGCAAGTTAGGCGAGAGGTTTCCATGGTAGGCGATATTATATTTATTGGTGGTATAATGGGTAATGGTGAAGAGCAAGGGGTAGATTCGCCCGATGCATTGGTTGGTAGTTTTAAAGCTTCGAATGGCGTTATGGATAGCTTGCGCTGATAGCGCTTGGGTCGGCCTGGTTCCGAGTGTTCGATGACATTGTACATGGCACGTTTAACACTGTTGGCCCGACATTGTAGCGACTCGCGTTCGGTAGACTGCAAGGAGCGACTATTGCGTCGCTCATTCGTGTTAAATTGATCTTTTTCGTCTTTCTCGATTGATATGTTTGGATTACTGTAAAAAGAAAGTATGACATCTTTTAACATATAACATTTTGATCTTGGCAACTTACAGCAGTGAAGCTGTTGTAGAAGCAGTTGGAGAGGCGGCAGCACTCTTTGATATAATGCTACTGATTGTCGTTAAGAGATCATCGCCGGCATGCGCACCGGTCTCTTCTTCGCGCAAGGCTTCTAATAACATGGCTAACTTCTCACGCAGTATGTCACATTTAACCAGTAATTGTTCATCATCCTTACGACTTTCAGAGATTTGAACCATCAGTTCGTCGAGCGTTTCGCAGAGCGTTTTGGTGGCAGTAATAAGCGTCTGTGAATCATCGGTCTCGACAATGTTGCGCAAGTTTAAATTAGCCGACGTTACCATGCCGGTAAGTAGTGCTTCTTGTGCGCTCGACAATGACATTTTCGGGGTCTTCGGTTGTACGGCGACAGCCTTTTCGAAGACCATTATGCTCCAACGATCCAACATTTTGGTACTAGCAGATTCGTAACGTTCGAGTATTTGCGGCAGATGTGCGTCATCATCACAGGATGAGCCCCAGCCCAACACACGCGCCAAATCGTTGCCGGTACCAAGAGGCAATACTGCTACTTGACATTGTTTCTACAGAAATGATATAGCGAGATATAAGTATTTGTACGATTTACCTTAACAGAAATCTAAAAAGTGTAATATTTCAAATGGCCGAGGAAGGTATTGGTAAGGTTTGGGGATTACTGATTTTAACAAGTTTGGAGGAAAATATTGGAAAACTTAATTCTTAAAGACATTTGTTTAAAAGTTGGAAATATTGCTCATTAAAAATAACTTACATGCATGCTAAAACGATCGATCTCGCTGAGCACCCAGCCCACAGAACCGTCACCAGAGCAAACCAATATTCGAAACATTTCGAAACGTCTGAAGAGCCGCAAACCCAAACTAGGACCGGTGGATATGAGATCAAAAACTTGAGCTGGGTTTAATAGCTGCTTGAAGCGTCGCAAAAACTTCACTCCCTGATTGTCGCCTGATTTCGAATTGACGAAAACCAACAGCGGCGAAAAGTTACCCTTCGGACTCTCCACATCCCAGGAGTCATCGTTGCCAATGGAATGCACACAGGTAGGCGGCACAACGGATAGCTTGGCCGGTCCTAGTGGACAAGCGACTGCAATTTGTGGTCGGCAAGCAACATGTACCGTTTCGCGACACCATAAACAACGCCAATCTTGCAAACGCAAAACAGAACCGCAAGTCTTCTTACAAACCGAGCAGGTCGATGAGACCGGTAAATTACCCTCCATCCATTGGTGTGGCATAATAATACTTCCGTCGCGATCCTCAATAATATCCTTGCCGACGGTGGCCAATGTCGTCCATTTACAATTGGCAATGGCTTTGGCAGCACAACGTTTATGCACTTTGCATTTGCAAACCTCACAAGAGAGGCCATGCGAGGTAACACCGGAGAGTACGTCGCGGCATACATTGCAGAAGGTGGGGCGGGCGTGGGAGGTCGCATACCAGTGATGATGATTGGAGAATAAATCATGTTGCTCAATGAAGAAGCTATCGCCACGCGCTCGCGCCGGTATTGAGGCAGATTTCAGCGAGCTTAGCCAGTCTTCCATTTCGCGGCGTGATTCGGCACAAAGCACAAGTGAACGTGTGGCGGTGATTACCTGCCGAAAAAGATTGTGCGACAATTATATTCTACTCTATCTTAATGGAAAAGGGTTATTTTTTTAGTATAGTATATAGTAAATGAGGGTTCATAGTAGAAGAGTATATATATTTATATGAAATTTGTTTGGATACATTCTTCTCTGAAAATATAGATATTGATTCTCAGAACATACCGTTCGCCAAGTGCTAGAAATCGCTTTTAATTTCAATAGATTTAGTTAAGTCTTTCGTTTAGTCTATTACACCAAAGTTCCCTGTTGTTTCTGCATTTTCTTAGACGACACAGAGGTGAATTGAAGACCTGGATGTTTGTGCTTTTGGGAATCACAAATTCGTTAGTACTTAATCTTACAGATCACAGCATGAACATGTGTATGGTTTCTAATACTGTTTTGAGTTGCTAATTAAATTTCTAACCATCTTGAAAAATCCGTTACTCGCAGTCAGATATGAACAAGAGATCTTATTTTCGGAAATAATTTTTCTTCGTCTGCCCATAGCACCTAAAACTTTTCTATTAGTAATATTGGCATATACTTTTTTCAGTACACAAAATTATTTCCTATAATAGCTACCTGTTTTCGTCGTATCTATCACATCCCACCAATTTACTCCACAGGTAAACACAAACTGCCTGCATTACAGCATTAGCTTATTGGCATTGACTAGCATAATTAAAACTACCTTTGTTGACAATTAACTCAGTTTTGTCCTTCGAGTGTTTATTACATAATTCCAATTTCAGCTGCCCAAATTGCGTATCACAAACTCAATAAGCTGTATGCCAGGAGGCTTCGGTGTCAAACATTTTACCTATAATTAGACTGAATAAGCTTTCGGCACATAGGTATCTGCATTAAGACATTATTTTCGTTAAGTGGCAGTCATGTGCAGTCATTTGTTAAACAATGATTGATTGACTCAAATAACTGTTCAAGTGATATATTTGTGTACCAAATATATACTATATAAGGGACATAGAGAGCATAATTAAGTTACAGTGCTTTCAGTAATGATATGAAATAGTTGGATGTTGTAGTAATTTTCTTAACTCCATAAAATGTTTGCCTAAAAGCAATCCATCGTGGCAAAGATTTCGTTGTCATCTCAAAGGCATTACAAAGGTATAATCTACTCCGAGCTGGTACTCTGATAATAGTTTCCAATTCTTTCTTCCAGTCAGGTTGATAATGACGAAATGGAACTTGCATAACGGGAAGACCTGGAATACTGCCTTGAATAAAAACTTTCCTGTTTCCTTTCTGTTTCTGCTTTACTATTGGTAGTAGAACATTTTCGTCTACGCCATTAAAGAAGAAGAAGTATAAAATTTCTTCCGATTCATATTTTTTACTCTCAGAAGTGTAGTAGAGTCTGCCTAAGTTCTATTAGTAGCAATTTGTGGTGATAATTCAAGATTTTTTTCTAGGCCATGAGTTAAGTCTATAACTTACCAAGGACTCCACTAATGCACATAAACAAGTTACTTGAAGGATTTCCATACTTCGAACACTAGCCTGTAAGAGCTACAAATAACCTCTGTGCAAATGTCTAATTAATGTTATGCTGGTAACTAGAGTAATTAGTATATCAGCTTTATGCAATATATTGCGCTTGCAGCAAGATGCCAACGATGTGTATTTCCGAGCAAAGCGTGCAACAGAAAAGTGATCAATAATAACAATATAATAATGTTATTTAATATCCCCGATATATTGGCAGCAAAGGCGGTTTGTTAAATTGAAGGACGATTTTATGCAATTGCAGCTCCATCAACGTCAGTGAAAGGCCAACGTCAGCCGTTAGCTATCATACTTTCTCATAATCGTACTATATGCATAAAACATAAGATCTGCTCAGTGGCTTGCGTCAATCCACACGCCATGCACATGAACGCAGTGGTGGCGCAAGCCGTTTGTGTAACTGTATACTTAGAGTAATGCAGAGATTTATGTTTGAAGCCACGTCACTGCACTTTGACGCCGGAGTTGCATGTAACCTCAAGTTGAATGGGGAATTGTAACAGGTCGCGCCTGCAACGTTGTTGACTGCTTTGCATTGACACAACACTTCACACACATACACAGATAAACTATTGCACAGTAGCACAGCATGCCACACAATTAAATTTGCTTTGCTTTTGAAGTAAACTTTGGGGTCAAAGGTAAAGTCGCTGCAGGTTTCGTAATAATATGCCAAACTAGGTGGTGGTGGCCATCGACAACATCCACACACGTCATAGAAACACGTGCGCAATATTGCTTTCTGTTAGCTCATAGAATATTCCTACTGACGTGGATTGGTTTTCAAGTAAAACAAATTTGGATTGCATAATGTTTTGATTAAGAATTTGAAAGAAGTGTTTTGGCAAGCCAAAAATGTTTTTGTGAATTTTTAATATGAGCGCAGCATAGATTAAAATGTTCTTTCGGGAGAAAACCTATATTTTCTAGCAAGGTAGTTGTCCATATTGAACAAGAGTAATATGCTACTTTGTTTACACCACTGTACATTTTGTTATTTCAACATTTTTAAAAGTTGAACTTTGCGCCGTTTAACGCAGCTTCTTTCTAAAGATTTTGATATCAATCATGGGCTTGTGCTAATAGCCGTGACCTTCTTTACAAGGTAACAAAATGTTTACTCCCGCCGATTCAAAATTTAGAGAAGCCTTTTAAACCTTAAAGATTTACAATAAATGTACGGACATTAACCAAATTTTCATATAAAAAATAATTTTCTTAATTCCCTTAATTCTTGTGTTTTTTCCATTTGGGCAGATGGGGCTTCATTCGGTTAATGGGTCGAATGATTGATTCGCTCTTAGAAAATCGGGTGGTTCAAAGAATATTCTTCGAAAAATCTATGACGAAATTGGTAGGAGATAAATAGCAAATGATCCTTTAACAAAGGAGACGACAAATAATAAATAAGAAGATTGTAGCGTCAACCAAGAAGAGAATGAGGCATTTATGTATGAAATATTATGTAACCTATTGGCATCTAAACGATCCTATTATACAGAAATTTACAACTCGTACAAATATTTTTGAAGCAGCATAATTGCAGTAAAATAAAATTAGCCTCTGCTACTGTAGCGTCATTTCTCGGCCGGTTGAAAACTTGAAGTAAATATGACGAAATCCTCTTAGAAGTATGGGCCAGTTTTACAGAAGAACTCAATTATCCACCTTCTACAACACATATCACCAACATAAATAGTGTTTTTCCATAACAGCCACTTGTAAGCACCCACGCACATGCGCTTTTACAATCACTGCGGCAATGATGCAATGACTTGCATGTTACACAGTGACAAACTTGTACTTCAGTGCAATTTACTTATTTTAAAGGATTTATCCTTTTTTTTATGGCGAAGCCAAATAGAATTTCCGGAATATTTCTGCTGATTGACGTCAGCGAAGTTTAAGTAACAAATCTGAAATAGCTTGTGCCAACGTTGACTTTTACATGCAAATATGCGAAAGTGCAACTAAGTGACAAAAACATGCGCAGCAACGAAGAAGTGTATATAAACCGAACTAGTCAATATGGTGGTTTACACGGCGCTACTAAGGTATAGCGATTTTTGTAACGTATTTGAATAGATTATTTTGCCGAAAGATATTTAAAAGGTTTGTGTGCCAGCTATATGCTATTGTAATCCGTTCTGAACTATTTTTGTGGAGATTACATTGTTGTCTTAAAAAATAATCTGTACCAAATTTCATGAATATAAATTGTAAAATGTGAAAGGTTTCCTTACAAGAACGTGATTCCAATTGTTCAGTTTGTATGCCAGCTATATGTTATAGTGGTCCGATATCGGTAGTTCCGGCAAATGAGCAGCTTCGTGAAGAGAAAATGACGTTTGCAAAATTTCAAAATATCAAAAAAAGATATCTTAAAAACTGAGGGACTAGTTCGTATATATACAGACAGACGGACGGACATGGCTAAATCAACATACTGATCATTTATATATATACTTTATAGGATCTCCGACCCTTCCTGCTGGGTGTTACAAACTCCGTGACAAACTTAATATACCCTGTTCAGGGTATAATAAGATATTTTGAAAATCCTTACAGGTTAGTACCACCTTAATTCCATTTTATATTTGTTTACCCATATAAACACTTAACGCTGTACATGACTCTTTGCGTAAACCCACTTACTGGCCTTTCTCTACGTTTTGTGTCAATAAAATTTCCACTCACGCATACAAAGGAACACAAGTAAACATACATACATACACACGCACATTCACACGTGCTGTAAGAGCGCCGTTCGCTCACTGGAAGGCTGTCAGCAAAGCAGGCGCCTGTGGAGTTGAATGTGTTGTGTGCAAAAGTTACTTGCGGAAGTTGTCAGTGGCGACAGAAAATTAATTCATTTGTTTCAAAAAGCGGAAAGGCATAGCATCAAAAAAACTGCAAGATTTAATTTAAAGCTTACGTCTGACACATACATTACCGATTATTATTTCTCATTCTCTTGCTGTTGGTACTGCATTCTGTTGCATTTATGCATTTTATTTAACGCATGTCACCTTGATTGGCTTTTTCTCAGCAGGTTAAAGTTATGTATTTTTTTTTCATTGCCATGAAAGTGCTTTCAATGAAAAAATTCGTGTCAACATTTCGTTTTTTTTAATTTCTGAACGATAGATGCTTGACAATTTGTAAAAAAATAAACAATTTCGTTTCATATTTGAAATTCAGGAATTTTGCTGTTTTGCTGCAAGGTCTCAGAAATTTGAAAAAAAAAAAATAAAAGGTTTATTTGTTCGTGAACAGTTATTAACTTTGCCAAAAACCGCTCCTTCATACTCTTGCAACTTGCCAGTACCAAAGCCTGGAAGAATCTTCACGTACATAAGGTGTGTTAGTTAAACGGAGCATATGGTGAGTGTGTACCGAATTTTATTCATTGTAAGTACAAATCGGCATCGTTATAAGAAAATTGCGAGCTCAGGGAAGTATTGACTCTATTCAACCCATTTGCAGCACACACACATACAACCATCAGCAAAGGATTCTCTCTGAATTTCACATATTGAGCAATGTTTTCGGTAAAAGGTTAGTAACCTATAACCTGGTGTCCAAATATTTGGCAGCTAGGGGCTTCAACAGTTTTTGTCGGACTTTTTTGGTCATAAAGTGGCATACATCGGGAATAAGTAGGCTTATAATACCATTTATTCCATTTTCACACTTTCCCTTTTGCTATTGAAATCGTCTGTGCCAAGTTAGAGTTCTTAGTGTTTAATTATGGCATTTTGTAGGTTTTCGGTCAATGGTGTTTTGTGGGCGTGACAGTGGTCCGTTTACGAGCATGTTCATTTTTCTTCCAAGAAGACGCATACCAAGTTTCAACGAGATATCTCAATTTGTACTGAAGTAACAGCTTGTAAGTATGGATGGGCAGTCACCCGGACTTCAACTCGTCTCGTCATTCTAAGCATTTATATATATATATATATATATACATATATACAGAACTCTATGACAGTCAGAATAAAAAGCTATCACTTTAGCAACATGTTGCAAGAACCCCAATAAAAAATATGTGTTAATTTTTCCAAAACCTCAAATTAATTGGGATGCCACCCAGGCAGGCAAAAAAAAAAAAATAAATAAATGAAATCAAAGTATACAATAATTGTAATGAATGTTTGGAGGAAGTGAAAGTTGAAGTTTTTTCAATTTGGATATTACAATTAGATTCAATAATTTAAAGGTATTCAAAATTGCTCTTAACAGTAAAAGCGCTGCGGCTTCGCACAAAAAATGTGCTATATATGGCATTAGTGTGACGAAATGCACTGAAAATTTGCATGGGTGGATGCATGAATAAAATAGACATATTCATGGAAAAGAAGAAATGTGGAATTTCGCTTCTGAAAATACCCTCCTATATCTGAAATGTTCAGTAGAGGAATGCTTTTGTGCCAACGTATTTATTTTAAACAAAAATTTGCACTAATGAACGTAGAATGCAATAAAAGAAAACGTTCCTTCTTTTTATGACATTGCACCCACTTCAGCTTTGTGTGTTTGTTTTCATGTTTACTAACCTTACCTCTAATGGCTGCATTCTTTCAGCCGAAAGGTGTTAAGTGCAATTTTACCCGAATTTGATATTTTCTTTATTGTGACAATTAATTGCTGTTTAAAAAATACATAGTTTAACTTCAAACAATCATTCTTTTTATTTTGATTTTAATCTTTGTATTCTGCAAGCCTTTTCCCAGTTACTATGGTTACATTGTGCTTCGTTATATGATTAATGAAGCCTTTTTCCTATGCTGTGGAAAAAACAAGCGGCCTTTGTTAATGTTCGCTTCTACTTGATCCGCTAATTGGGAGCGGAATGTCAGTGAATTTTAGATACCAGCTGGGTAATGTGCACATGGCCACCTGCTGCTTATACAAAAAAAAAAAAAAAAAAAAAAAAAAAAAAAAAAAAAAAAAAAAAAAAAAAAAAAAAAAAAAAAAAAAAAAAAAAAAAAAAAAAAAAAAACTGGAATTAAAAAGGAAGGAAGGAGGCAATGCGCTAATGGATAACCGCTGCAGGCAGCGGCTGGGTGTGGTTATCAATGAAAAGCTATCGAAGTTTGATCGTAGTTGTGGTCACCTTCAGCGATATTCACAACTCACTGCACCGGATTCTGGACGCATTTGGCCTTTTATTTTTTTGTTGCTCGTCTTTAACTTAGTACAACGTGTTCATAATGATGGGCTGGTTGTATAGGAGCATATGCTGATTAAATTGGTACTTTGTGATTTGTTTTTGCTATAAAATCTGAATATTGTCTCTATGGAGTTTGATAATATCAATTAGCAATATGTCTTATTCAATAAAATACTAACAGATCCCGCAGCAATTTTCCTTTTAATTAATTGGCTACTCAGTGATTAGTACTCACAATTGTTGTTTAATTATATAAAAACGAATTAGTTAATTAGAGAAATAATATACAGAAAGATATGTAGTTAATGGAGGTACATTATTTTTAGTTTCCCAAAGCATAGTCCAACATTTCTTCCTATATGCATCTAAAACAGAACTTTAAAGAACATTTGTAATACTACTAGTCACTTCTGCACTGCGATTCATTCGCTTTTCATGTGTCGCCCGTGGCGTATGAGTAATCACTCGCCTAACTATATTTGAATATAATATTATTATTGAAACTTTATGTATACTCTGTGTTGCAAATAACACTATTTTTAATACGCTTTGCGCTTATGCATAATTCAGGCATTAATAAATGCCATAATTTGAAAGTTGTTCTGTCGGCCGCCCTTGTCCTAAATATGCTTCAAAATTACATACTCCAAGAAATGTTGAGAGAAACGCGAACGCAAAGTGAGTTTTTGTGAACTTTTCCAAACTTTTGCCGATACTAAATGACTTCTCCGAAATATTAAGGTAGTCACTTTCTAAGTTTTTCAAATTTGTTTAAATTGCAAGGTAGTTGTTTCAATAATATTATGGCTTTTTTAAATGCAGTTTTTTTTTCAATAATTAAATTGTACTTTTTGATACTCAATACGCATTAAAAGCAAATTGATTGGCTGTTACCGACAGAAAATATTGGAAAATTCATAAAAATTATTTCACTTGCCCATAAAGCAAAGTTGTTCGGCTTTTCTGAGACTCTGAAGACATCAAGGGAAACGTCTTGAATATAATGTGAGTGAATACTTAGCTGTGCAAGGGTTCTGTGCAAAGTCAGTGCCGACGAACCGACTCTAAGTCGTGAAAAGACACAAACGTCTGCTAACCTTGCCAGCATCAGTATTGCGGAATGCTCATGGTATGATATTCATCAACTATCTTCAAAGAAAAAGCTAACTAACCACAACCGCGGTCTCGCCGAGACAGAAGAATATGATGCCAAAATTTCATCAGCTGGGCTTTCAATCTTTTCCACATTCACCGTATTCTACAAAACTGGTCACCAGCGACTATTACTTCCTCTCAGATCTCAAAAGAATGATCGTTGGAAAGAAATTTAGCAACAATGAAGATGTAATCGCAGTAAAGCTTATTTTGAAGCTTAAGGCAAATGTACTATACAGATGGTATTGAAATTATTTTTCGCCGCTAAAATCATTGTACCGCTCTCGAAGAATAGTAATATCAAATTTTATCAAAAAATACAAAAAGGGTTTCTTTGTTAGCCTGCGCACTTTTCAGCCCACCTGATATTTTTGGTATATGGCTTGAAAGTGTGTGTGTATGGGAATAAATTAAAACTTTGCTTTGTGCGCTTTAAATCGCTTATAACTGTATATCTGTTTGCAAAGAGGCTTTGAAAAATTTTGCTGTGACGGCACGCTCAAAGTGAGTGCAAAGTTCAAGCACAAACAAGTTGCTGCTTTCGCGCCATAAATCGTCTATACTCGTTTAAACTTTTTACGGAGCGAGCGTGTTTACGAGTTTATTAAAGGTAATGGTTTTGGTATTTATATATTTTACATCATATCCTCTCGTAAAAAAACTAGCATTTATATCGAGAATTAAAAATGCACTAGATTGCGTTTAGCAGGTGGTTGACAGCAGACCGGCAGATTTGAGTTGAGATTTGTTTGTGCCGAAAATGATAGTTTACGTTGTGACGCTACTGCTTTCTCTTCTTCTGTTTCAATATTTTTAAACTTCAAGCTAAGTTAGCTCTCAACTTCGCATTCAGTCTTCTGCATTATTAGCCTTCTTCAAATAGTCGCTAAAGTTGCAAAAAGCACATATTCTGCAAAGCATTCCTCGAAGCATCAATTATTTTATTCCATTTGAATATCAGCAACTAGCTGCACAGTAAATTCTCCGAAATTTAATTCTCCCAGAAACTGCATAACATGCACTACAGATGATAAATTAAATAAATGAAAGCGATCACAGTTTACTGATACTGCACTTCCTTCCTACCCTTTCACTTTGCAGTTTTTTACATGCGCGAATATGCGCAATTTAATTAATTTCATGCCATTCAAATTCACTCCCATTCAATGCATTTTCCAGCGATTTGCAACAAGTGTTAACACGGCGATAGAGTCACGCCAAATTGAATGGGCGGTGCTGAACACGCGACACTAATGGCCTTCATTGTAGGCTTGTGCATCGGCAGAATCAATCGCCAATGCAATCCAACATTTATAAAACTTTTAAATTCACACACACACATGCGTTTATGGGCATTCTCGTATTTTGTTTTTTTCCTTGCTTTCACGCTGCTACATCCATGCCATATAACGTGGCAAGTCATGTGTTGAACACAATGCTCGCAACAGACTGCAAACGACATCTGTCAAATATTAAAATACACGCGTTCTTATGGACGAACCTATTTTGACAGCTGCACGACTACACGACTGCAGGCCGACAGTTGTCGTTCTCGCTAACTTCAATTTAACCCTATATTTGCCAACGACAGTAGGACGACAGTAGAGTGGACAGTAGAATGGAAGATAGAGAGATGAGGTAGAGTGGTGATGCCACTAATATGTAAAATGTAAAACTATTCACAGTTCTAACAAACTTGATGTTATTTTACAGATAAAAGCATAAAATAGCTCTGTTACATCATTTGTAATAACAATTGATAATTTAAAGCAAAAAAAATATTACCTATTTACTTATTTTTTGCTTGAAAAATTTCACTTTGAAAAAAATATTAAAATTTCATCGAAATGCAAGGTATTAGTGTGGTCACAACGAAATTGTGTACATGCAAAATGGACAACTGCGTTGTTTTGTGTACATGCCGGCCATTGTTATGTTGCTGCGCTCTCACAAACGTTCATGTAGTAGGTTCACAACGCCATTTTCAGTTCAGTTCAGGTCGTGCTGCTGCAGTCTGTCGCGAGCATTGCGTTCAACATATCAATGTTAACGCTATGTCGCTGTGGGGCACTCCAGTGCTGGGCGTTTCGTTTTTGCTTTCACTCACACTCAACTAAAGTCGATTACAGTGAATTGGCGCTGATTGCTGCCGACCGCGTCGTTGTTGACACTTTTCTTTGTTTGGTTTTTGCTTTTGTTGTTTCTTCCCATTTTCTGTGCTTGTATTTGTTCGTTTAGTTTGCCCACTACTTAGCTGGCTGACTTACGTCTTGCCTTGTTGGTCGAGCGTTATAAAATATTCATGCGGCTCTTGGGAGGATACAACGAAAACCAATTAAATAATTGGAATGCTCACAAAGTAAACGAATGCGCCAAGAATTTTAAATTGGAAAATGGATATTTTGGGCAGTAGGTATTTATTCATGCTTTGCAAATGCTATGAAAATATCCAGGCAACTAAGTTGATAAGAAGAACAAGCGTTAGGAAGAGTTTAATTGTTGTCAACAGTTTTTATGTAATTTAGGACAATTAAATCAAGTACCGTTATTATTTACTCAATTGAAAATTTTGCTGCTTTCGTACTTTTGAAATTACCCTGTAATGAATAATGAGTTCCGGTGTAGAAGATTATAAAACAGTTTTGAAATGCTTTTATTATCCGTACACAGTAGTGTGATGATGGTAACATTTCACAAGAGTTCTGTTGATCTTTTATATAAAGAAATCGTTTAGAAGAAATTGTGAATGCTTATTTAATGATTATGACGCAAGTTGAGCTTATGGGATATAACAACAAGAACGTGATATAGATACTTAGAAGTATATGTATCTTCTCAGACAAGAACCCTAACTCTCTATCTCTCGTACGTGTGAGACACGACTTACGTTGAGTTTGAAACATGTTCAGAGCTGAATCTTTTTAAAAGAGAATTACACTCTTAATTACACATTAAGTAATGTCTTCTCTAACTTTTAACTACCTTAAATGCAAAGGATTACAGAGTACCGCGTAACATTCTGCAGCCGATGGAAGTAAAGAGCTAATGCCAAATTGAGTCATGGGACAGTGCCTTGTGAATCTGAGTTGAGTTAAGCATTCCAAAATTTAAGTCTTTCAGAGTCCGTTGAAAGAAAGACTTTTAGAAAATGAACAAAGTTTTTGTGATTTTCACAATATTCAAATTTATGCAACTTGAAGGACCAGGGTTTTTATTCGACGAAGGCAACATTTTCAAACCTATTGGGCTAATAATTATGGTCAGGCCCAAGTCAACAAAAATATTTTCGGAGAAACTTTCTTTCTTAGCTATAGGAACCGATTATATTTGGTTAAGGTCCATATTATTTGATTTGAATTATTGCCGTAATTGCATATCCAATTAATTTTATTTTTTATTGTTTTAATAAATGTAAGTGAATTTAAAATAGTATAATATGCTATTTCAAAACCTATTTAATTCATATTCATATCTAAAATGATTCAGTCACTTACCTGAAAACTATGATTTATATTCTTAATACTACATTCAGCGGTGCACAAATCGGATAAATCGATTTCATCGAACACTTCGCTCTGCAAATAAAAAAAAAAAAAACATATTTAGAAATTATTAAACAATTCAAAACGAAGGTGCTACAAATCGTTCATAATGTGCTTTTGTAGCTGTATATATATATATAGATATATTTTTTAAGAGTGTATTCCTGCACATATAAAGATTGAAATAAAATCGATAATAGTTATTTTGTTGATCAACACAGAAACACATCGCGAAATGGAAAGTATTTATTTTCAATCATCTGTATAATGGAATAGCACATATAAGCGTAGTACAACAGCATGTCACAACGCATCAGCTGCAGCAACATATTCGTATATGAATGAAGTGGTTGTCATGAGAGTTTATAGCAACTGTCCACAATATGCTTGTTGGGGCGCAGTGACAGCACTCGTAAAAACATAAGGTAACTATGACGACAGCATCAAATTGTTGCCGGATTTTCTGCTTGCTGCTGTTCAGTGAAAGGTGTCTAGCATATCAGTTAGTTGGTGGACTAAAAAGGTTTTTCGATGTCCGCCTATATTGGGTTCTTTTTCAGAATTTATGTATATTAAACTAATATCTTTACATATATGTATGTACACATTTATATAGCATACAAAACGAAGTTAACTAGTTAATAGCTGCAATCTCTCTATACTCAGAAGCTTGTGTGTAATTTTGTTTACTTGTGTACAGTAATATTACAATTATGTAAATGTTTGCTCAATAAGCACTTCCGTTGTTGCACTCAAGAGCTTTCAGCCATCGGAAAAAATTCATTTAAAAATATTTTTCATATCAAAAATATGAAAATTTACGTTGCTTTTGTTTTATATGAAATTATCTGAATTATTATCTCAAATTATTTGCAATTTTTCTTTAAAGACTTTGATTTATTCGGGGAAAAATATAATGGTCATTTTAAAAATGCCTTTCAGTTCTGCAAAACTGTCAAATGGAATTAGGTAGAATGTATTTGCATATTAAACTTATTAACGGTTTTCTTAAAGTCCGAATTGAATTGAGTTCCAAAAATACCTGCACATATCTAAGTCATAGTCGGTGTGGTTTTATTTTTAACAGAAATTAATAGAATTTAACATCAAATCTCAGATTTTTTGCTACTTGTCTTTCGAACTATGGAACATTTCGATGAAACTTGGACAAAAAATACTTTTCAATTTATCTATATCCAATACCTTTTTCCAAAATGATGTCAGTGACATCTGTGCCAAAAGTCAATCAAAATAGCCATTAGTGTTTAGTGTATGCTTGCCCAAGACGGCCACCAATTGCAGATGATCAATACGTTCATAAAATAAGGAAATTGATGCTTGAGAATCAACGTTTAATAGTTAGAGATCTTACTGGCATCGTTGGAATATCGGAAGGATCAGTAAAAACCATTTTGAAAGATATCTTGGGTCTTGGGTCCATGAAACATATTATAACAGGCGTTGAATCTTGGATCAATGCTTTCGATCCGGAAACAGACGATCAATCGGCCAAAAATCGAGGCAAAAGTGAACCGAAGCAGAAAGAATACCGTCAAACAGGGATAAAAATGAAGATTATGTTGACAGTCCTTCCGACCATCCAAACTGTCAACAAAGAATACTAGTTGAGTGTTAAGAGTTGTTTTCGCGAAGTTAGACGTAAAGAGAGGCCGGAATTATGGGCGGACAACTCTTGGCTTTTCCACTATGATAATGCACTGCATTGATTCTACGTGAGTTTTTCGTAGAATTTTCAAACAATATCGTGCCAGAACAATTGTGTTTGCCTGCCTTAGCTCCGTATGACTTCTGGTTATTCTGCAACTCAAACAATTGCTTCGGGGAAACCATTTCGAGGCAATTGAAGACAATAAACGTGAATCGCTACGCGCTTTGAAGGCTATTTCGAAGATTTACTTTAATCACTGTTTCGCAGATTGGGGGAAAAAAAGCAACGTTGGCACAAGTGTATTGAAAATAAGGCGGATGACATGAATTTTTTATAGTAAAGTATTTTGCTAATACTAGTAAACTCTATTGGATATCAAACTATTACAAATCTACTTTTTTTTATGAAACAGCAGTCAAGCCAAAAATATATTCAACAAGCAACAGCTACAAAAGTTGAGTGGCACAATTCGCATATTTCAATATAACTTTCCTTCGGCCAGTTTGTATATGTTTCTGGCGTTGAGTATATATCTAGTGCTTGTCGTTGTTGACGATGTTGTTGTTGATGCCGATGTATCTGCATGCATTGGGTTTGTTTCTGTTTTTGCTTTTGTGGCACCTCGTGATGCTTCAGCCTGTCAAGGACTGAGTGAGGCTAGAGTACGCTTAGCTGCATTTGAATAATAGCTGTCAAACTTTTTAAATGATACTTTTGAAGACAGAACAATGAAGAGAAATGTGATTACAGTGGAATATTTACATGATAAATATTTGTTTTTGTAATGTGTTGGCTTCCGCAAGTGCTGGTTAGACGATAGGGGATTTTTCAATAAATTATTTATGAAATTTTTGGTTTTATTGGAAAACTGCACATTTTAATTTTTAGTGCGAATTCTCTAGTATCTTCTATTCTAACCAATAGTTTTGAACATTAACACAATACTTGCTTATAAAAAAATTGATACGTTAAGTAACACAAAACATTTTCGCAATTACAATAATGATTTATATGCCTTTAGTTAATTATTTTACATTCCAAACTTTGCTACAAATTTATAACAATCAACTGAAGAGCGCTTCAAGCTTTTGAGGCGTAATTTTGGCACGTCGTTGTAACGTCGTATAAGCAACTATGCGAAATAAGGAATAAATACAAAGGTCTCAGGTCAAGGTCAACTTTTGGCTTGAGAATGGAAATGTTAGATGTGACGAAAAAGTTGTAGCAAAACTTAAAAAAAAAAAGAAAATATTTACACCTGAATGTGACCTGATTTGAAATAGTATACCTTTTGTTCAAAAAATAAAGTGACAAAAAATTAAAAAAACAAGGAAGAGCTAAGTTCGGGTGTAACCGAACATTTCACACTTTTGCAAATCTCAAGGATTAAAAGTGCCTTCAGGTACATAAGTCTAAGTAGTTATATGCAGTTTAAGGCGAGTTTTCACCCGAATTTATGCATTCTATGCGCTAATACACATCGTTATAAGGAATCTAAGTTTTATTAAGATAACTCACATATTGGCTGATATATGCAATATAAAGACACCCGGAAGTTCGAAATTCCCTATAATAGGCATATGAGGGCATGCTGGCATCAGGAAAGGATCCCACCTGAATTTCAATTATACATATATCTCGTTAAAAAGTCAATTATAAGCGCTAGGTCGACATATTAAGTACCTAGCGGCTTGAACAATTACCATTCGATTTACGCAAGTTTTTTGTCATAAAGTGGCAAAAATTTTCCTGATATATATTCTATTTGCATACTTTAAGGTTTCAAATATAATTTAAAACTGTGTTATATAGACAGTAGGGGTAGCTGTAGTTCGACTTCCAATATTTTTCGGTTAATGGCGTTTTGTAGGCGTGGCAACGATGCGATTACACCCATCAATACCAAATCGTATACCAAGTTTCAGCAAGATATCTCAATTTTTACTCAAGTTAAACCTTGTACGGATGGATGGACCGTCAGCCTGATCTCAACTCGTCCCGACATCCTCATAATTTTTATATACATGACCCTATATTTATCATATTTATTTATGAACAAAACTATTATACTCTGCAGCAACATGTTGCAAGAGTTTAAAAACAAGTCAGAGTTAAGCTGTTTTTGGTTTCTGAGAAATTTCATATTATTTGTCTGTAGACAATTGTTAGCTGTTTACCACAATTTACCTGACATCCACGTTATCTCTTCAGTGTTTATGTAAATTGAAATTGCAAAACACAAATAAAAGCAAACACCACAGGCACATCATCGTGCCTCTAACGCAGTTATGTGAGCAGCTTTTTTGCTATGATAAGCGAAGCCATGTACCCAACGGTGGTTTATTTTCTACTCTTTTATATATCTGTCGTACGAAATGTGGTATGTACGGATGACATTAAGTGCTCTTATTTCAATAGTAGGCCTTAAGCAATTTAGGGCATGAAAAATAGAGATATAAAAACGGTAACTTCGGTTGCAGCGAAACTATAATACCCTTACCCTTCGTAGAACAGCAAAAGTTCCCTCACAAGAACTTTTATCAGACAGTTGGGATGCTATAGTGACTTGATCCAATTAATTTTTTCGAAGATTCACGCGTTTTCTTGGACAATAACCGGTGTCAAATAAGTTGAAGACATCTCTTGAAACGAGGGAGCTTCCTTTTTGAGTGCTACAAATCTCGTGGCCAACCTAATATATCCTGTTTCCTCTTGCCACATTTGCAATAATACATAGTAGAACCACATAAGGCGCATTTGCTTTAAACCATGAATATGCAAAGGAAAATTGCGCGCTTTTTATTTTAATTTTATTTTTTTTTTTGACAATTTTAGAAATAACTAAACTAATAGTAAATGAGAATACTACGCCTGAACATACAAATAGAGCATGTGTATATATGAGCATCTATTTTCGAAAATGTTTTAAAAAATTATAAAAATACTTTACTCCTATGGGTAATGCATACATTTTTGTTTTCCCTTTCTAATGTTTTAAAAGTAAATATTTTCCATTTGAAAATTCAAGCCCACACATATTTTTTACGAATCAAAATTCACCAAATTTTCTTCTTGATTGTTTGTATTTTATTTTTAGTTCTATTTGCATTTATTTTTTTCTTCTTCAAATACATTTAAATGCAGAAAGCATGTGATAACAGCTGAAAGGCATTTCTCTGTCATGGGAATATCATCTGCATAACGCTTGGCGCTTACACACACACCTTTGCAAGCAAGTGAAAAAGCAACAAAGCTTACTTTTGCTAGGCCGCACTCTTACTCAATGCTCATGCAATCTGTCGGTGCTTGGCGCTAAGCAAGTTGGACTGATTCGCATGCTTTTTGCGCAAATACAGTAGGGGAACCTCCTCATAACGATTAATAACTGGGTTTATGCTGTACACAGGCAATACACCAAGCGAGAAGTTCATAAACAAGCAGTGGCATAACAAGGACAACATGAGCTTTCAGCTATTGAAATTAAGGAAAGAATCTTATTTTGTTTTCAAGATTGCTTTTGCCAACAAGTTAGAAAACAAAGTGTACATTTATAACCATATATGTATGTACTAGAATAGCTGAATCATTATTGAATGACAAAAAGTTTGTATGCCACTTTTCTTGCTTATTTTACTTACAAACACAAAGTAAATAAATACACGTTGATGGCAAGTCGAAGAAGACTTCGGTTATTGTTCAATTTAGCATATAAATTGTCTTGACTTTTCCAGTTGAAATGGTACCAACAATTTCATATGGCACTTCATTCCAATTTTATAAATAAAAGTTTGAGTCTAACAAGGCAATGTGTTGTGCAGTCAAAGATTGCCTGTCTAGTCAACATAAGCCCTGACGTGTTGAGATTTCCTGCCACAAGAAGAAATCATCTTTTAAACACAAGATAAATAATATTAGTTTGTCAAAAAAATACATACATATGTTTAAAAATCTGAAAATGGAGAAATTTAAACACAAGCTTTTGAGAGCGAAACCGTTTAACATTATTTTAGGAAAAACAAGAAAAAACGTTAACTTCACAGGTGTACTTCTTTTAGTAACAATGTGTCGAGTGTGTATGGCAGCTATATGTTGTAGTGGTCCGATATCGGCAGTTCCGACAAATGAGCAGCTTTTTGAAGAGAAAATGACGTCTGCAAAGTTTCAAAACGATATCTTAAAGACTGAGGGACTAGTTCGCATATATACAGACAGACAGACGGACATGACTAAATCAACATACTGATCTTTTATGTATATACTTTATAGGGTCTCCGACGCTTCCTTCTGGGTGTTACAAACTTCGTGACAAACCTGTTCAGAGTGTAAATATATCGAGATATATATGTGTATATGTACGCGGGTATATAACAGCTTGAGTCTGGCTTGCAAGTCATTAAATATATTGTTATATACATATAAGGTGTTCGTAAAAGTGCTCGCATAAACTTAGGATACATCGTGTCGTCAAATTGCTTACGTGACCTGGTGCTAACACAACTTTGCTAATGATAATCGAAACAACTGGGAAATAATAATAATAGTTATGTAACAACTAATGACCAGCTAAAAGTTTGCAAGTAGAAGTGTGGCTCATACAACGAAGTAGCAGAGTCACGTGTGATCATAAATATACATTGTATGTTATATATATATATGATGACAGGTGGGTGTCGGTGCGTATACGTGACCTTGTATGTACATATAATGTAACATTGATGTTCAAGAGTCTGTCTTTGACACGCGTTTACTCAAATTTCCGCCACTTATAAATGAGCTGAATATTACAATTGGCAAATGAAGATACTATTAAATACACATATGTAGGAGATGAAGTCTCTCTCGAATGATCTGAAGTTGATGAAAGGAAAGGGAAGGGCGTTGTTGTATCCAAGCATGAGAAATCGTGTCCGCCAGTGAAAAAAACGCATTTCATTCACCCAGCCATTTCTCCGACAGATGTCATCAAAAAATTCCGAAAAAAATGTTTATACACTCCACGATATACTTCAAAAAACAGGCCAGATTACCCTACTGACCCCTCAATTAAGAGCTAAGTCAAGCTTTTATCCATTTTATAAACAAAGTTACATTGTTTTTTAGTAAAACACGCTCTCAGCCGGAACTTCGAAAATATTATATGTATTAAGTAAATGAGGGATAAAGAAAGTATGGACCGGATTTAGCCCATTAATGACTTTCACATTTATTATTATTTGCAGAAAAGAAATTGAGTTATACATATATTTAACACTTTCATCGATATTTTCGGTAAGAAGTCATCTAAAGGCACTGGGGTACACATATACGGTACCTAGGGGCTTGAACAGTTTAAGTTTGATTTGGATTTTTGGATATAAGCTGGCATTATCTACAGACATTCATCGTGCAAAGTTTTATGACGTTATATTAATTGCTTTTTCTTCCTGGGATATAGGTTTGACGTTAGCGGGGGCGGTCCGATTATGCCCATCTACGCTAGTACTTTTTTAGCTAAGGAATGCGCTTGCCAAGATTCATTAAGATATCTCAATTTATACTCATGTTACATGTGTATGAACTTTTTTTTACATAACCTCAAAACTCATAAGAAAAATTACAATAACCAAGTTTATGTTTTTTTACTTTCACTTTTTACGAAATATTTTTGTCTCTCACGAGTTTGACATATGTAATATCAAAAAACACATTAGTTTTAAATCAAAAAATCTCAAGTCGAAATATTAAATTTTTTAAAGTCAGTAAGTTTTAACCACCTACTTTTTGGTGGTATAAAAATTATATACCTTTTCATGGAATGCAGCGACAACATTTGAGAAATGTATTTCGATAAAAGTATCAGCAGCCGATTGTCAAAGCAGAAAAATGTAAGAGTTTAAAAACTTTTGGCCTCTTTTTGGTTTGCTTCGTTCCGTAAACGTACTCATTCAAAAGCATAATTATATTAAAATTGTCTGTTGGAGCAAAAAGTCGGAAACAAACTAAAAAGTTGTAGGCAAACCACCATTAGTTTACTCTTTACCGAACCTTTTACTATAACTGGTGTATATGTATGTACAAAAAGTGTTCTATGAAGAGTACGAAAAGGTTTGGTGATATGCTTTTGTCATTCCTTAAATCTGAAATTCATATGTATACATCAAGATAGTAAGCTTACTATTTATTTAAAAAGTTTTACCGATATAAAAAATTCCATTTTTAAGTGTCGTGGATTTTTCAGCAAAAATATTTGCGAATATGTTACTCAAGTTTAAGGTTAAAGTGAATGCTTTAACTCGTTTGCTGTTATTATTTCTTATATGTAAATCTGCAAAATAATAGTGGTTTTAATTAAAATATTTCGAAACAACACATAAACATGGAAAGCAAAACGACAAGTCAACAGCGCCAAGTTGATGGACAACCGTCTTTATAGAAAACTTTACAAAAAGGAAACAGAAAGGAAGTTAGTATCTCAAGCGCCAGCGGCACACCGGTAATGTTAGTGTCTTGTGCTCGACAGCTACTTTTCTTTGTTTTTTTTTTTGCTAAAAAGTGCTATACTCGTCTCTAGAGATTGTATGAGTTCCAAATAGCGCAATAGTATTTATTCTAGGGTTGCCTCTCATTTCAAAGGGTCAAGTTAATGCGTCGGAGATTAAAAACGACGAAATTGTAGTAAAATATATTTTTTGTTACAATAAAAGGAATTGTGAAGGAAGCAGTAACCCAATTTTAACATGCAAAAAAGTTGTTTCCAGAAAAACGTGTTTGAAATTTATCTCGCCCGGGTTCTAACCCGAGAGTAATTTTTATCAGTTATCCACACATATGAAGCTCTCTCTATATGCTCTATTTTCTCTTTAGATTAACTACTCGCATTTAAATTTAAGTTTTTCGCATAACCGGTTTTTTTTAAATTACAACACATAGCACACATAAAATTGTTACATACATCCTGTTTGGTTGTATTAGTATACAAAACTTAGGTAACGTTGTTAGCACAGGTGGCAAAATGGCAAGGTGGCGAGTTCAAGCAGAATCGTTTGAGATAACACACATACACTTAAGCAAAGTGCGTGGTGTGCAGCTAAATGACGGAAAGTGGAAGCTCACATAATTACATATCGTCCGTAACTTTGTTTTTTTACACATACCGCATGTTATTTGACGCGCTCAAGGCAAGCATATAAAGTTTTCCTAATTCGCCTCCCTCGCTGTTGCGTTTGTTGCATCGTGCCTGCTGAGCAATTTGCGAGAAGCAGAAAGTTTTCAAATAATAAACTGGTAGCCGAAATTCAGCATGCTTTGTTGTAATTAAGCTATCGTGTGTGTTTAAGTTGCAAGATGAGCACTTTTCTGAGGAATTGAATGAAATCGTGTGGAGACTTTGGCGTGTTGCTGCAACGTGTTTTCCGCACTGGTTGCTACTATAATGAGTAATAAATAAATAATGTAAATTGTTGTTAACGAGAAGATTTCTATCAGAAACATGTGTATAGCTTTGCGATTGTCAAGGTCTGCTGTTAACATATTGTGGCTTTCCTGGTTTCGTAGTGACATTTGTTACAAATTATGCTCTTTAATAAAATGGTGTTCTATGGAAAATCTCCTGAAACTGAGGAAATTAATTTACAAAAGTTATGTTCAGTGCACAAGCAATTTTGAATAAACAGTTGTACAGATCTTATTCATCAAGAAAAAATTTTCAGCCTGATGAAATTTTCAGCTCTTCCCTAAAACTAAAGCAAGAGATAACGCTACCCACGCAAATTACATTTTGTCTCTTCTTCTAATTTTCAATCGTCTAAATGCTGCAGTGTTGCTCTGGGAAGATGTCAGATGCCTATCTTAATTTCATTAAGGATTTTGTTGAACAAATCATATTAAAGGCTTTTAACTGATTCTGCAGACTAAAAGCAAACGAATTTTATCACTACTTTCCTACCGACGCAGTCCGTAGCATTGGTTAAGGCAGCATTCATCTACCTAGTCTTATATGTACAAATTTCTCATAGGCATGTGGTCTAACCAAAATTTGTTATGCAAATACGTCTATGTATTTGAGTATGTTGCTGTGGCTTGTAATATCGCCGAAATCCATACACGTGTGCAATTTATTACAAACCCTCCGGTGTAAATTTATTTAATTATAGAATGAGGAAATCGACTACTCGCCAAAATGATAGAAACCGGTGGAGGCATTTGCTTGCTTGAACAATTTAAATGCTCGTTTTCGCACCACTAAATATCTGTAATTTGCCTACATTGGTATTGATTCACAAATAACATTATGTGTGTTTTCGGAGAGCTTTCGCATTTTAGAATTAATTAATGTGGCTTGCGGTCTTTGTGGTTATAGTTAGTAGAATCTAAGTTGGTAGGCGGTTCACATGTACATGGGTAGGTGCTTATATGTGCATAATTTTAGATCAACGAAGACAAGTGGAGTACTATAGCTTTCATTTCGATTCAGCAAACACTTTCTCTAGTTTTATTTTCATATCTCTACTCTTTATTCTCGTATTCTTGTATTGTTTGAATAGCAATTTTTTATATTTCTTATCAGCACATACTTCTTTGAAGTGAAGCGTCTTTATATACACATATACTACTATACATTTTGTTGCGCGAATTCTGCACATGCACACAGACACAGGCACAGTGCATATGTATACACATACAACCAAATTTGCGCATCTTATACAAAACGTGATATTGACTCGAGAGTGAGAAAGCCGGCTGTTTGGATATCTAATCCTGTGAGTATTGACAGCTACAAGGGTAAACATACTCAAGCACATAAGTAAATAACGGTCACCAGTAAAAATAAATTACTTCTAGCAGTACAAAAAATGGTATTTAAAGAAAAAAAAAAAAAACTTGTTGACTGTTATGTAGATTATACTTTAGTTATTAAGTATCTGTTGTGAAATCTGAACTGAACTGTAAAAGTGGTGAAATTCTTGGAAAAGATGCTGAACCCAATTTACTATTTTCACCAGCGGTACTGTGAGACCTATAGGCGTAATCGATCGATAAATTGTTAGAATGAATTAATAGAATTTGATGAAATGCATCCATTTGCTTGTGAAGTATTATTGAGTTAAGCATGGTTATCTAATATAATAAATACAAATAAGTGTGACATAATAAAAATATTTTAACGCTTGTTGTTCTTTTAGAAGTATTCAATTATTATTTCAAGTTAAACACAGAAAAATGTTTTGAGAACGAAATTTCTTTATAACTTAGTATTTGATACGTTTCCCCAGTCAAATCAGGTGACCTACATCATCATCTTCATAAGTTTTGGTAAGATAAGCTATAAGATAAATGAGGATAGCACCGCGACTTTGGGTAAATTGTGCTTCCTCCTAGGTCACAACGACCCACTTAGCTCTAGCATATTGATAAATTCCAATATACTGCTAGGTGATAGTTAGCCGATGTGATCCCTATTTGGATTCACGGGCTTTTATCCTTCGTCTGCAGACGGCTATGCAGTCAATTAGTAGGTGTTCTGGAGTTTCAGGCTTCCAGTCGCTGAAGCGGCTACTTGCAGGAGAAACTAGGCTCTTGTTATATAAATGCTTTGGGTTTGTCCTTAAATTATTACATATTAAAATCTGCTGAGGTTCTAACTCCCCATTAGCAACTTGACAAGGCGCATATCTTAGAGTTGTTGCCATTACCTCTCTCTGCATACTCATTCTTCATGGAGGAGCAGCTTCTTTATGGTATGAGAACGCACCACGAGAGAGGATTAAGGTCCTACCATATCAATGGATGCTACGGAAAAAGCGAGCTCATCCTTCAGTTCATTCCCAGCTCTATCTTTGTGACCGGACACCCAGTGGAGGTGCTTTTGTTTACATTCCTATAGACAGTAGTTTGGGTAACCAAAACTTTCGTTATAATAGAGTTAAGTCGAATTTTCATTATAAATCTTCATGATTTTAAGAATCCTTTATTTTAAAGTCTTTGCAAAATATTTTATTAAAGTTTAATAATATGGGAAGTATTTACCGCTAAAAGCAACCCGCTTTTGCAGCAACTACCAAGTTATATGGGGGATTTTTAGGTTCTGTTGTTAGTTGGCAATAATAGTTAATACAAATATTGAGAGATTTCTTGAGCGTAAGTTTGATTGCAATTTTCAAGATTATTAAGATAAAAGTGGCGCGGATGTGTCTGACCGTATAAGTAAGAGAAGCAGGAAAAATCGTTAACTTCCATTGCATTGAAGCATTAATACCTTTTACAAATATAAAATACTCGTTACAAGCAATTAATTTTGTTCGGTCAGTAATATGTCAAATTTGGTAAAAAATTTGTCTTTGAATTAAAAAACAATATATATATATGTAAGCGCTTAACTCGCTAACCTTGCTGGCGGTTCCTACATATGTATGTTAAAAAAGCTTCCTATGGAATGAATGTGTTTTAGTGTGTCTATTTCATTTACCATCCAATTATATGAATTTATCAAAAGAGCTTATAGGCCATCTAAATACTATATTATAGTTCGAAACGTTAATAAACGCATCTTGTTTTCATTTTCCAATCCGTGGTCTTGAAAATTATACATACCATAAATACAAGCATACATAAATATAATATTAAAATTTTCCGGTTGACCCTCTAAAAGCCAGTGTTTTTGTTGTTATTGATTTGCTTTTGTTTTAGATGTGATGAAGAACCTTGGCATATTTAAATGCTGTTCAAGTTAAGCTTTTAAGCCTGGTGGAAGTTGGCCAAATCGGTTTGTCTGCAATGTTCTTTCATTCAACTGACCTTTTGCGGTTAAATGACTTTGCACGGTTATTTTCGTAAGTTTTCGCAGGATTTCATGGGAGCAGCTGGCTAAAGCTGACCACGAGCCTGCCAACAGTTGTATATATATTTACGTAAACATATAAGTAATATATAATATATGCATAAATATGTAAACACGCGTACAGGAAATATAGCAAAATCGAATAAAGTTAACAGATATGAATGGTGAAATATTTAAAGCTTTTGAGTAAATTTTTGTTGATGTTTTCATTTTCGATTTTTATTTTGACGCGACCTTAATTAGCTTTCAGTTAGCTTTTATGGAAGTTAGTTTTATTCTATTTGAACGGCAGTTTGTTGTTTTGCATTTAGCGCCTTTCCTGATTTCTGCTTGTTTTACCGCTTAAAATCGTATATCATTGCAACTTTTCAACTACTCGCAGAAACGCAATGATGCCATTGAAAGTTTCGAAAAGCAATTAAATGTTGCTGCCCCCACTGACCTTCGAACTTTTCAGAAAGTTAAAGTCTTTTTAAGAAAACAAAAACTTCATAACCTGCTACACTTGTACAGCATTCACTTTAAGATGAAACAGAAATAAATTAAGAATAAAATATATCGGACTCGATATTTCTTTCATACACTTGTGGCCGCCCATTTTGCTTCCGGGTGGTAACCAAATTCATCCGTATCTAGTAAATCAACGGACTTGGTAAGAAATCTGATTTTTCGCCCTATTTGGAGCCGGGCATTCGCATAGATAATGTTCCAGCACTCCACCAACTCCATTTTTTTCATTTTTCTTTGCCTACAAGGTGCAGCTTTCTGGCCTGTGTACCTTCAATACTATCCTAAAGTATCCTTGTAGTATGTCCTGTGATGCTTATGCTCCTAATCATAGATGTTCCTATAGGGTCCATTGCTTCAAACAGCTCTTGAAGGAGCAGAGTAGATTAAGGGATCTTAGGGGCGATTCTGTCTCTCCTTTTATTTACTTCTATACCTATATGAACGGGTACTCAGATGATGTTAACGAGTTATAGACTGCGAGTTTGGTTATTGCCTTCTTGCATAACGCAGTGAGACTTATTATTGGCGCTATGGATAGGCTTAATTGCCGCTTGATAAGCCTCTAGAAGGTTTATAGAGCTGCAGGTTATAGCAGAGGTCCACTTGCGAACCACTTGTGTAGTCATTTAGTTATAGGTTATCTTATGTGTATGAATTACTACAGAACAATATGTAGATTTCGCCGTTGGAACTGTCGATCACAGAATTATTGGTCCATTCTTCTTTGTGTTTACATCCGAGTTCATTCATAAGGTTGAGTATGATGCAGAGATTGATTCCAATGGCATAATATCATGAGCCGACTGGACGCAAGCATTGCCTCATAAAGCATTTCTTTTAGTTTTTGAGTCCTACTCTTTTTTGCACAAACCATAAAGGCTGTATGGAAGAAACTCTGGCCCGTGCATAAGTAGCAGAATAATATTTGGTCGTAATAATTGTATAATTTGCTTATTCTTGTCTGTTGTATGATACTAAGTAAGTCTATGATTATGATGCTAAGTTTGGGTGAAGTTGTCTCGAAATTGGGTTGCTGTTAGTGCTACCACATATTTCCTTGGAATATTTATGGGTGGATAACAAGAATTACTTTCATGATTACCAAACAAGATTACATATATCGTTAAATTTTGTAGCAGAAATTTCATACTACAATTAGAATTTCGATTGTTCGCGTTTCTACGTAATTATACAAGGCTTATTCCTTCACTTGTAATTCCTTTTAGAACAATTATTTCTAGAAATGCTATCGGTTGTTGACAGCAAACTGTTCGAATGAAGGAAGACTTTGCCGATTTCTAGAAATAGCAAATTGGCACTGCAGCTGATGACAATCGCGCTCAACCTTAAGAGTGAAATTATACAAAATTTATCATTTTGTAATTTTTCTGCATGGAATTCTTGACATTCACTAATAACAAGTTTTTCTTAAAGATATATTTTCGGCTGTCCTTAAAAGTACACACATACAAGTAAATGTAATCAAGGTTAACAAGCATATAATATCCGGTAATACCGTTGGAATTGATTTCTTAACAAAATGAAAATCAGACTTCGAATACCTACTTAATATGTATTTATTCCTATCAGAAAGACACTGAAAATAGAGCCGTGTAACGTCATCCTACCCTAAAACACTCAAATGCGAAGCGCTTGCGTCATTAAATTCAGTGTTACATAAAATGTTTCTGAAGGGTATGTACAACTACACTTTCATTGAGAGTATTCTTGTATAATTTTTGTACTCTCGCAACATGTTGAAATAGATAGGTATAATATTGTTTTGTTCACCTCACGGTTGTCTGTAACACCTAAAACTATTCGAGGTAAATAAAATTATATGCATATATTAATGATTGAATTGATTTTAATATAAATATTTTGGGCACGGACAAAAATTTGAAAATAAAACTGTGTATACGACTTAGTGGTGAACAATAAACCAAATCTGTATGTAATCTAGTGACAGTTTCATTGCTTAAAGAATATTAAATTCTTCCAAATTAATTTTAATATAAAAATGTGGCAATACCTGAAAACTACGAGAGTATAAAACTTTCGGTTACACCATTTAGCGAACTTAGTCCCTCCACACTTGTTTTATTTTGTTTGATTTTGACGAAGGGCAGTTCGGCGTGCGCTTCTTCGTCTTATCTCCCATATGTAGTTGTGATCAGATTGTTTATATTTATATGTTTTCGCCTGTTAAGCATTCTCCAGATCTGTTGGATCTGTTGTGTGCTGTGTGATCGCAAGATATGCTATCTAAATTTACCACAAAGGTTAAATTTTTGACATTTTCAATGGACAGTATATTCAGTATTACTGCTGCAAAAGCGGTCCGATCTGGCAGTGAAAGATCGAGAAAACCTACTCAGACTTACTACTTACTGTAACTAGAACTTTCTAAAATCAAACTTGTTCTCTAAAAAAAATTCTAGAAATTTTCTCACCATTTCGCAGTTACATTGCGGTGAAATTCGAGATATAATCTAAAATAATACAAATATGCAAACTCTACTTCTTTGCCCACATATTATATTATATATACAATTATCTCTTATGTACTTATCATTGACTTTTCTAAACTTTCACAATCAGTAACCTTATTAGTCACTTCTAATTGCATCCTGTTTTCAGTGTCAGTGTATTGCAATACTGCCTGCCGCTCGTTATACTGAACTTGGTGTGCTTCCTCTTAAACAGGAAAACAGTTACCAAACGGAAAAAAGTACGCTAAACAATTTAGATTGAAAATCGAAATAAAACTTTCGTGTCTGACAATTTTTCTTGATGTGAAAATTATTATTTATTCTTAAGTGAATTTTGGACGAAATAAGAGAGCCTGTAGTAATTACGTCGATTGGCGAAAGAAACTATTTGGTTTCCGCATCTGATTTTGTTCTCGATACATTTTCATTATTAAATTGATATGCCAGATTGTTGCATTATATAGAAGGGGATGGAGCATACCAAAATAGAAAATTTATAACTTAATTAAATAATAAATTTTTTTTCTGTTCTATTTGATTACAATGCTCCAAGTGTTGCATACTCGTACCAGTTTCATTGTTTATCTTCTTTATTCCCTTTATTTCTGCTATATATTTTTATTCAAAAAATGATAAAACAGTATATACAAGTAGTTGTTTCCAATGCATGTGGTAGCAGACAGATATGGATACCTCACTAAACTTAACTTTAACAACAGCCCCAACTAAAACTGAACGATTTGAGAATGCTTCGGGAATATAGCAGTATTCAAAAAATTTTGAAAGTCGACGCAATTGCTAGAGACTTTTTTCAAAAGTTAAGTGTAATGAACTTACGGTTTCAGAATAATTCAGTTATTAATTAAGAATTCAGCACATTATTTACCGACGTGCCCAAGGCTTATACTTTACTCATAATCCACTGTAGTCAGCATTTTTTTTCGAATTCAGGATTTCCAGAAATGTTGTCAGTTGTGTAGTTTGCGCAGGTTTGCCTGCTAATGCAGCTTCCTAGAATAACATTGTACTCAAACAAATGGGGTGTATGCAGTGTAGAGTTATGCATAACTGTTTTCTAATTATTATTAATAAATATGTCATCCTCTGTTTTCCAGTTAAAATATTACATGTGAAATTCTGAATACATGCATAGTATATGTGGCATATACAAATAACAATTTCCACATAATCCATTTGTGTTAGTGAGAAATATTTAATGTGTTAAAGCTCATATGTGGTTATGGTCTAGACTAAACATTTTCTTCGCACTTCAATTGCCATTAACGCCCAATTACGATTTACTAATTGCTATATAAATTTTTATTTAACTTTCAGTTCGGTGAATAACCGTTTGATTGAATGCGACAATTAAAGCAATCAAGTGATTAAATATTGCATATGAATGGTTGACACATGACACTTCAATCGCTATTAAGTTATTCAATTACACTGCGATAGATATGTATGTGTAAACTGTTTGTGAGTGTTGATATTCTGCATGGAAAAACACAAAATTAAAGCTTCTATTTTCTTTCAATGGGTGAATATGTAAATATGGACATTTTTCGAATAAATATTTTATTTGAACTGTGTTTGATATTAGATAGAGAATTTAGAGATATATAGATATGGCTGAAGAAAAGCCTCAAAGATGAACAGCAAATTTTCATTTCATTTTACAATATATTTTCCATAGAGAACGGACGCTTGTTGCAAAATTTCGATTGTTTTTATAATGTTTCTTTTTCTTTAGAAGTGGTGCAATTGGTGTTAGAGACTATGTCTATATTGGCGCTCGACTTTCCTCCAGCGGAAATTTTGTATAGGGCTGATAAGAGGAGAAGATCTCCGGAGTACGGAGTATAATGCGAAAACATAGCGAGCTAGAAGCAAGCTACGAAAATATGTAGATATATAAGCGAATAAAGTATTTTTTTAATGTTAGCAAGTGTGGTTACAGTTACTTTAGAGGAAATTTACTGTTGCTATTGACTTCATTGCTAGATATCTGTCAAAAATCGGAGTGCAATGAATTTAGTTATTGCTTCTAAGAAGTAAAGTCTTGATTTGTAATATATACTAGTTAGTAAGAGGGTATTACCGAAGAAAGAGGAATTTCTCAATCAAAAAACAAAAAAAAAAAAAAAAAAGAAATATTCGCATGTGCTACAGGACGCTTTAGCGCTAGGCTTTGCCGTAAGTATAGGCGGTCTATTGGACGGTGTAGCGTGTTCGATTCGCTACTTTCTAGCTTTGACGAAGTCGAAAAACCTGGTCTGTCAACAGAGCTATTTGTGCAATGAGAGATTTGTAAAAAATCAGGAATTTTCTTCAAATACGGTAGGATATGAAATGAAAAAAGCATTTTTGTTGGAAAACTAAATAAGTTAACTAGTTTTGAAGCTTGCTCTTGCACTAACGCAGACAACAAATAACTTTAAAATGTGTATATATAAATTTTTTTTTACACAAAATATTGGAATTCGAAACAATTGTTCGTTTCGGTTCAAGTACTAGGACTCTTGATTTCTCAGTTATATACTTAATCAGCCTCGCTAATTTGATTTGGTAGAGCTATGGTGATCTCCAGCAACATGGTAAATTTGGTCCATTAAGAAAGTCACAAGAATTAGAAATAATTTTTTTGGATATAAATTGAAGCAGAAGTCGAATTCTAATTAAATTTAGCACCACATTTAGTGTAGGTATTTGCCATGCTACGCAGAAAACGTTTCTTGAAAATTACCTTTTACTAAACATACAAAAACTTACCTTACTTCCTCACACATACAAAAATCATGTTTGCCGTAACTGCCGGGGACTTCATAATATAATAATAAGGTTTAAATGCTGCAGGCATTTCCATCCATAAACTCTTATTTGCTCACTATATAGGCCGATCATGTGCCGAAGTGCCACAATTCACAGCCACTTAAAATGCACACACACACACACTGGCATATGCATGGTATGTACACAAGTGCTGTTCGGTAGCTCTAACGAGTTTCATAAAAAATTTCTCAATTTTCGTAGATTTACTGATTTAATATGCATGAATATTCACAATTGTGCACAGGTACACGCACACCCACTCACACACGTGCAGATTTCGCTCCGATTTCTGATTGTGTGAGAACAAAAATGAAAGTGAAATGCCTATTCACACATACACATAACGGCGCCGGAGGATAGACGGCGGCGGGTAGACGAGCTGGGACAGAAATGTTAAGTGCTTGGTGTAAATTCGATTTTCCATCGAAGCATTAGCAAGGCACTTAACATATACAGCTGTACATGTTGACAGCATAGCTCCATGCACCAGCGCCATAACTTAGTTGTGTGCATGGCGAGCAAAAGCGTATGTTTTCTTATCGCCGACACACATACACACACGCAATCCTTATACACACAAATGCATGTGTAACTGGTGCAAGGAAAAGTTTCACGCAATAAATGGCTAAAAGATGGATATATTTTCATTTGGGTAACTTTCAGGACTCATCGAGTGCGGGTGTGTGTGTGAGAGAGCTGCAGTATTAATGAGTTTTACGCAGGTGGCTTTTGAGTGGAAATTAAAACTGTACGAGTATAACCCAGCAGGTGTTGTGAAAATATCGCGTTCTATATATTTGCGCATATAATATAATAGATACTTACCTCAGGTCGTACAATCGTGTGCTAAACTCTTCTCTTTGATTTTGCTACTTTGCAGATTTATGCCAGTTAATTGTTGGATTCGCCATTCTTCAAATTTGCCAAATTTAAGATAATTTATATGGTAGGCCTAATGCTTTGAGCTCGTGCAGCAGCCATGAAGCTTCTAAGCCCTGCTATGCGATTATGTCCTTGAATTTTTAAACAAGATTCGAGAATTTCTTAAGTTTGAATATACATAAAACTACTTTTAAATAATGTATATTGGTTTCTTGTTATACAATGATGGTCATGAGCTCGAATCGGGCAATGAAAAATCAAATTTTGCAAAAATGTTGTCTTTATGCTACTCATGGTAAGCAGTAATAGTGGAAAAAACATATTTTTTACGGAATTCATGGTATTGGAAATAATGTTTAGCTTTTGTTAATGCTCGTTACTTAAAATATGACAATTCTCTCATTACATTTGCTTAGGAATGCATTGAAAAATGCTCAAGCCCTTTTCTAAAAAGGAAAATTAAAAACATAAAAAATGGTATTTATTTAGGATCCTAAATTGGTTAGCTTTAGAGGAATATGTATATGTATACAAATTCAAATATTTACATAGAGTGTATGCGTGGATAAGAAATATGTATGTTGTCTCCCATGGTGACTGCAAAATTGTATCTTTATAAGCCGCTTATGCGCATAAATTAGTAATTGTATTGTATTGCATGTATTGGCATATGTGTATGTACATATATCTGTCGCAAACGCGAAAAAAAATAAWTTTTTTTTCTCTTGTACATATCTAATTTGAAATGTTGCGCTAAATACCTTTTTGAAATATTTAAATAATTTTTTTCCACGCTTCTACATCTCAGCCATATTAGAAACCTTGGTCTAGTCGTTTATAGCTAGCAGAACAAAGTACGAATGCCTTGAAAGCGCAAAATATATGACAAAATTAAATTATCATTAACAGCGTTATTACGAGCGAGTTGAAATATTAGTTGCGTGCAACGGTATTTACTGCTCTAGTAGACACAGCATAATAAGAAGAAGTAGGTGCGGACAAAGAAAATGTAATTAATATGTTGAGTAGTACCATTTTTTATTAAAATGTAACCTGACAAAAAACCGTTACAAATTCACATATGTATAAATATGTACATGTGTGTGTAAGCATGTGTTGTTTGCGGTTTTGCTAGGCGGCTTGACATGACATTTTGATCGCGAAGGCAAGTTTTAATAATAAACGAGGTTACCGGTTAGCGGCTCAGCTGGTAGGCGTTGACTTAACATATTTGGGATAGCGAGTGCCACTTAATTGAGAGTTTTTTATTACATACATATACCAATATTTAATGCGTAGGTACGTAAATAAAAATGTATGTAAAAGCTTTTTTTGCAAGAACACAAAAGGGGGCTTCAAAGCTTCAACGCTATATGATGCCACATGAGGCCTCAGATCCATTTAAGATTTTTTGATACAATAAATGACCAGTGGCCTAAGAGTGATACTGTATTGTATGAGCGATACCTGGCCCTTAGTAAAAAACTAATCATATTGAACATAATTCTGACAGCTGGTTTTAATCCATCCTTTAGAAAGCTCCATACCCAAAAAAGCGCTAAATAATTTAAATTACAAAATAATAATATTTTTAACTCTTATCATTATTTATTTCACTTTATCCTATAAAATACAATATACAATGTATGTATACCTACGATAGGTGTGATGAGCTGAGTTGAAGTAGCCATGTTAGTATGTCTCTCTCAGTTTTTCAGATATCTCAAATTTGCTCACGTCTTTTTCTCTACAAGCGGCTGTTCATTTGTCGGTACTGTACGGTATAGCAGACCACAATAGCTTATTTCTGCCATATAAACTGAACGATCAAAATAAAGTTTTGTTGGAAAACTTTGTCATTACCCGGGCAAAATTATTCTTTTATGAATGAAAATTGATTTTTTGGTTTCCATTGTTCCAGCGCCAAGTTATGAGGTGTGCCGCCAAGTCCGAGACATGTCAAAATAATTGCTCGCATTATTGCATGTATTAATATTAGGTCGAGAAAACTGTAAGCAACTTTGTAAAAATGCGATACTTCAATGTACCCCACAAAATCACGCCAGTTTCTGCACGAATTAACCCAACATCCGCAATTAATGCCAACATTTAATATGTTCCGAACAATTTCATTTGTATTCTCATAAACTCTGAACTCACAACATTGTGATGAAAATGAGAAAATGTCAACAACACGCACTGCAATTTAGCTGTGGCGGTATCCTTTTCGTGCAACAAAATATAAATATTAAATTAAAGAGAAAGGTTGTTATGAAATAACGAAACTGTAGTTATTCACAAACAAAAAAAAAAAAAAAAAAAAAAAAAAAAAAATTTAAAAAAAAAAAAAAAAAAAAAAAAAAAAAAAAAAAAAAAAAAAAAAAAAAAACACATTTGGCCAAAGCTGAAATCACTCCATTGCGTCAAGTTACTTTTTAATAACATTAGAAAATTATACTTGCAATTTCTTGTTAGTAATAACATTAGCGCTTAATGCATATTGTACTTTTTCTTGTCAATTATTGGCAAATTTTACACTGACTTACTTTGGAAAATTAAAAAGAAAAATGTGAACAAACTTCTGTACTTTAGCACAAATGCAAATGTAAATATTTCGGCACTTAGCCCGTTACTCTTCAAACCGAACACAAAATTTTCCACAATTAATTGAAGCGCGAGTACCTTATCGTTCGCCATGGGCATATTTGGGTGGCACAACATTTTATGAGTTCTTAAAGAACTTTTTGTCATCGACTTATTTAAAGTAATGCTTCCTTATTAACATAAAACCTTATAATTATTATATATTATACATCTTAATATTTTGTAAATTTTTTATGTGTTTTTGTTATGTAAGCCCGTGACCAGCAGTGTGGGAGTTATATGTTTCTATATTAGATTGTGGACGTTTTAGGAATCAATTTAGCCGAGCTCAACTTTCATATATGGTAACAGTTGAGACCTTTCGGAGACTAATTTTGTGAATTTGTAACATGAAATGTTAAGATTACATACTTACAAAATTTCTGAATTGAGGTTTAATCGAACCAGTGTGGCAGTGGAACCAAAACCTTAGCAGCTTCGCGACAAACATTGTCGTTTGCATCGTATTGGCGCGTCTTTTATGATATTCAACGTTGTTTGACAAATAATGAATTATTGCGCAACATTTATGACGTAATATGAAATTTTGCAAAACCTCAAAATATATTTGTTTTATTATAATATGTTCGTTTGACCCGAACATAGCCTTTGCTTCGTTTTTTTATGTTCTACATGTAGCTTTATTGGTTTTGAACGCTTGCTCGTTTGGCACTCAGCAAATTGACATTTGAACCTTCACCTTACTCAGTAAATTTAATGCTGGCATAATTGTAAATGAAACATATATATGCATGCACATTGTGTTACACCTTTAATGGATTGTAATATACTGCACATTAAAGAAACCATTAAAATAACAGTTACCTTAAGGTAACTCAAATATCTACATATGAAGTGACTGTATTGGTTTGTATGTAAATAGAGCGCACATACAAATGTGCTTACATAAGTATGTATGATTGTTGCGACGTACATATATGCAACCTTGCAACTGCTAGTCGGTAATTGCCATCATCCGGTTTACTGCTTGCACTGCGCGCTCTTTTGAAATGCACACATCACCACCATAAAGGTAAGAAATGTTGACGCGCATACAATTCAACCACAAAATAACCGTACCACTGGGCCAGCCAGGATAACGGTGTGACGCCCCGTTCGCATACACTATAAAATACCAAGGCCGCCATGCGGATGCTTTGAATGATGAAATTCTCTTGGAATTGCTTTGCAGTTTACATTTCGTTTATTATACCTTATTATATGTACTAAGCAAATATATGTATATATAGCCAGAGAATTTGCGTCGGGTAAATCGTGGAAAAATGTACTTTTCGTTGGCTCCTGATGTGCTGCGCAAAATGTCGTAGATTATGAGAAATGCGAATTTAGAGTTTGGTAGGGATAGAATGAGTCTAGGTTACGAGCGCATGTTCGCGGAAACATGCTTCATGCTTCGTAAATGACTTTGTATGGTATGTGAGTATGTATCATTCAGATATTGTAATTATGGTTAGGCGCAAAGTTGACCGAAATTGTGTAGCCACATATTTTGGAAGCGAAAGTAAGTTAGTTTTTAATTGGCGCACTGGCGAATTAATTGTGAAAATGTGGCTTTTCAGGCTAAAAGCACTAAGCACCATTCCAGTATTGTATCAGTAGCAATAGCGCGCTAACTAACCTATGAGTACATCCATACGTGCTTGCTGGTTGTTAGCAAGTAGTAACTGCATTCGTATTCAGCGCGTGTTGCATTCAACCAAATTCGGATATTGTGGGCATTGCCTGTAAAGCTGACAGCAAGAGCTAATTTGTGAGCTGCCATGATGGAATAGTATATGTGGGGACAAAAAAGGATAAGCATTTTTATTTTAAATTTTATGCGGAGACCTATACGACGAAATATGTGAATTGCACGTTGATACCACTGCCAGTGACATCTGTGTTCAAAAACCGCAAAAACTTGTGTTCAAAACTCTTGACGTAAATGAATATCCCTAGCGTGTTTTTACACTCAACTTACTTTCAACGTGAGACTTATTCCCTGCATCTTTATATTGATATTTCAGTACGAATATC